>NW_021630083.1:547382-610624 GCF_900700375.1 Denticeps clupeoides | reverse complement strand
CAGTTGGTGGTCATGATCTGTTCTCTCTCGTTCTGTAGAGCAGATGAACACGTCAGATGAAGGTGACGGTGGGATCCGGTAGATCCGGAGATCACGTGACTCACCACGCTGATTAACTGGGCCAGGGACACCTGAATGCTGATGCTGACCAGTTGGCTCTGGTTGACGGCGGGCCGGATGAGCTTGTTGTACCTCTCAGGAGACAGCAGGTGACGGACCAGCTTCTCCTCCACCTCGGCCGAGAGAGCCGCTGTGGCAGGAAGACGTTTCTGTAGAGAACTGGGAGGACGACGCCCACACACAAAACCTCCTTCCAGCCAGTCAATTATTCATCTGCTCTCTTAAATAAAAACTCTGACATCACATGGTGCCACCAGGGCAGCTGCGGGCCACGCCCACCGACACCTCCTCAGGAGAGCGTGCACACACACACACACACACACACACCAACAAACTAAAATACATGTACATAAAACTCCCTGGCCACAGACTCAGGTGCTTCATGTTTGACCGCGTGACCCTGAATGACCTCTTCTGCCCGCGGGGTCACAGTTTACCTGCCTGCTTCGCTAATGACTGCAGGATCAGACAGCTGGAAGGTCAGAGGTCACAGGCAAGACTTCATGAGCTGGTTGGTTTGTAGATGGAGGTCATACGTGCTCACATTACGGTGTGTGTGCATCTGTCTGATCACATCTCTTCATCTGAGCATTTAGAAGTTCTTCAGGGTGTGTGTGTGTATGTCAGTCTAGAGGATCTGCTAACGCTGAGACTGATTAGATCTTTTGCTCATTGAGTCAGAGCTCAAAGCCACACACACACACACACACACACACACAGTCCTATCTGACCTGCAGCCAGTCCAGTCAGGAGAACCTTAAAGGAACCGACCTGAAGTGTATTCAGAACTCCACAAGAATTCCAAAGGAATCTTCCAGGAAATCTCCTCCAGTTCAGCCTCAAAGCTGCTCCACGTTCTTCACCCCACACCTCAACTCTACCATCACATATCCTGCTCATACCAAATCTGGACTTACCCGCCACCGCCAGCGCGAGCAGGACGGCGGGGAGCCGCGCGCTCATCGTCCTGCGCGCTCCCGCGCTCACCGCGCACCGGGCGCCATGGAAACGAGAAGGATGGAGGTCCGGGACCGGTCCTGGTCGGGCTGCAGGAGGTGATGAGAGAGGAGGAGGAAGAGGAGGAGGAGGAGGAGGAGAGACTATCCCGGCAACCGCGCGTGCACTTTCACCACCGGACGTCCGCGCGAGCGATCAAGACGCGCGCGCACACACACACACACACACACACGCATACACACAATAAACCCAGCAACATAAACCATCTACTCCAACATCACATGTGAGGTCTGCGCGGGCGGGGCTCTCTAATAACTTCATATTTCATCTTTCATTATTACAAACACACACACACACACACACACACACACACACTGGAAGATTAAGAGATGATGCAATTAAAAGCCACCATGAACTTCATTAACCAGTCACCTCCTAATCTCCTAATAACACACACTCTGGCGCTTTTAAATAAATCTGACACGCTGGACACGCTGAGTGGGGTTGGGTGGAGGTTAATCTAATGGATCTAATGGAGCTCCTCTACAGGATCCCATCACTAAACATGAAGATGCAGGAATCTTCCATGCAGGAATCTTCCATAAGTCTTCATCCTATGTCACCTTCTAAATAATTTGTTCTCCACCCACCCCTGTCCATACTCCACATAAGCTCCATGACCATCAGGATCCTGAGGTCAAGACAACAGGCACCAACCAGACAACAGCAGTATATCTAGTAGGTGTTCCAATCCCTTGATGACCACCGCTTTCCAGCCCCAGTCTTCTGCTTCAGCTTCCAGGTTTGTCTATCACAGCTTTTTCCTTTCGAATGCCTCATTGACGGATTCCTTCCATGGAACTGTCAGCTCCACGATGAAGACCCATCAACAAGATTTGGACAACAAGGTCCGGCCTCAGGTTGGTTTCTGCGATATCAGGTGGGAAGGTCTGGATTTCTTAGTCCCAGGCTGCATTCAGCTGGCATGCTTCTTCTCCCCCTCCCTAACAAAGGATGTTTGTAGCCAAAAGGCAGTTCCATTGTCCAAGGGCATGACGTTGGTGCTTACCCTCTTGGTCTCTAATGCAGCTCCCACACCGCCAACGTTCTACTGGCGTTGCCTTCTGCCATGTGGCAGTCCCAGTCCCCCTCTTCAGATTTGAACTTGGCCTACTATGTCCCGATGACAGCATGTGTCAGTCCAACTGTAGATCTGTCCATGTTTGGAGGTGCTGGACAGTGCAGAGTAGGTTTTGGTCCAGTGTCATGGTCCACACTGCATGTCGATTATCATCATAATGGAAGCTTCAGCTGTTAGATGTTTGGTGGCTGAATGCCAGGAACCAGGATCCAGGGCAACTCAGAGAGAGACAGATCAGATTCGGGTGGCTGGGACTGAGTGGTGAGAGACGTCCAGCTGTGGATGGACAGTGTATGAAGGGCATGTTTTTTTTATCATAGACGGGCGTCGCCCACAACGCTGCACCACCATGGCCACCACCATGACGATGTAAAGTAAAGTGAAGTGATTGTCACATGTGATACACAGCAGCACAGCACACGGTGCACACAGTGAAATTTGTCCTCTGCATTTAACCATCACCCTGAGTGAGCAGTGGGCACCATGACAGGCGCCCGGGGAGCAGTGTGGGGGGACGGTGCTTTGCTCAGTGGCACCTCAGTGGCACCTTGGCGGATCGGGATTCGAACCTTCTGATTACGGGGCCGCTTCCTTAACCGCTAGGCCGCCACTGCCCCTGGTGGTCCCACAGCCAAACCCACAACAGAAATGGCTGAATAACGAGGATCTCAGCTTGAATGGAGCAGGTTGTGTCTTCTCATTACAGCACAAACAGAGCTGTGTGTGTTTCCCAGTTCAGAGGAGGTCAGACGCTGAGAACACGACCCATAATGCAACTGTTTGTTTATGCTGATGGCCGTCCTGAGTCTGACTTTGAAAAGTTTCACCATGAAGTTCACACGTCTGGGAAATGAGTCTGATTTGTGTAACGGGGGTGTGTACACACACACACACACACACACACACACCAGAGTGGTCCTGATTGGGGTTAATTTCCAGGCTTCTCGTTGTAACGGGAATGTAAATGAGCGAAAGCCCTCGGGCCGCCAGCGTTTGAACGTTAAATCTGGATTTTCTGCACTGGAGCTGGCAGCGGCGGGATAATTAAATCACACACACTATCAGTGATGCGGTTCAGAACACACACACTCAGGAGACACACAAAGTGCGCAGTGTGATGTAGACCTCGCTGCTCGGACATCTGGGACCCTCATGTGCTGTTAAATGGCTGAAATGAAGGACTGAAGCTGTGAAGGACTGAAGGCTGCGCTGCAGGTCGGGACGTATGTCCAGCGGCGCTGAGATCTTATTAAAACTCGGATGAAGTCGGGGAGCCGCCCTGGGCTGCTGCAGCATCATCTTCATCTCTCTCTGTGTGTCTTGCTGATGTCATCTGACAGAGTCTGTTAAAGCTCATGAAGATCTTATGAGAGGTTTCTGACTGAACTCAGCTCAACTCTGAGCCCACAGAACCTGACCTTGGAGATGACCTTGATCTCTGATAAAGATCAATATCAAAGATCATACAACCTCGCATTTAAATGCTTGTAAACCGAGGTGTCACAGAACAAACCTCCAACCATCCAACGGCATCCATCAGGATGGAGGATGTAGAGGTGGCGCACGGCGCTCTCTGGTGGAGGAGTGTGGCCATGAAGAGTTTCATTTGAATGGACGTGAAGCAGGGAGCAGAAGTGTGGAGGTCCAGAGCTTCTTGGTGGACATGTCTACTGTTCCAGATGACTGATCTAGAACCGTAGTATGGACTTCATCTTCCTCCTCCTGCTTCAGATTTCCACACCTTTTACTCCACTTTTAGTTTCAGAACTTCTTTACAGACCTGTGTAGTGCCACCATTTCTCATTTGAATGAGTGGGTGAAGTTTGGTCATTGTTACATTTACGGCATTTACCAGACGTCCTTATCCAGACTTACAGTCAGTAGTTACAGGGACAGTCCCCCCCCCTGGAGACACTCAGGGTTAAGTGTCCTGCTCAAGGACACGATGGTAGTAAGTGGGGTTTGAACCTGGGTCTTCTGGTTCACAGGCAAGCGTGGTACCCGTTAGGCTACTACCACCCTATTAGACGCTGTTGTCCAGAGTGCTTTACAATTAGTAGTGACTGTCTCCTGGGGGACGGTCCCTCTCAGGGTTCAGGGACAGCCATGTCCAGGTGGGTACAGATCTCCAAAAAACTTGGCACTCGAGTTACTTCATAAACCAGACAGAAATATTGTCCCCTGTCACTCATCCTGAGATCTTCCAACTTCACCTTTACACTGAGACCGGAGTTCACACTCAAACGTCCCTTTACTGCATTTATCAGACGTATCAGTAGTAACCACCTTCCTCCTCCACACCGATCCTCCTCCTCCCTCGGGCCAACTACGGTGCTGCTGAGGCCGTCCCACACACACAATAACGACGACACTCGGTACAGGAACATTTATTCGTTTTTTGCAGACCATATGCATGTGAACCACCACATTCATGTTTCAGAATGAAATGAATTACTGTGCATTTAATAACAATCATCTGTATCATTTATTCACTTTTAATCATCATCATTATTACTCTATTGATTTAATCTTGAAGTTTACACTCAAAAAAAGAAGAACTGTGGGGTGGAGGGACCCACGATCTCAATAATAGAAAAAAAAAGTGGAATGAAAAGGAGAAATAATAACACTGCAGAAGAAAATTCAAATACAAATAATAAATTAAGCTTTAGTTACATCCTGTGCGTTACCAGGGTTACTTCTCCGTGAGTGACAGCTGCAGTATCCTCTCAAGCTCCTCCTCTTCCTCCCGCCTCTTCCTGCATGAACACAGATGGATCCTTCAGGTAGAACTGAGGCAAATATAAATTCTGCAGAACTGCAAGAGTCTCAGTGACAAATAAACAAGGAAATGAAACCAATATAATGAATAACCGAAGTTTCATATTATAAATGCTTTTGTACCCATCTGGATGCAAATTTCTCACAGTTGCCCCTACAACCTCTGTTTTTAAAACCAGGCCTAAACCTCGTCTGTACTCTTTAGCTTTCCCAGACTTTTAAACGTTTCCACCAATGTGTTTTATGTTGTTCTCTTCAGCCCTCCCTAACTTTTCAATTTTAGAGGTTTAATCATATTGTTATACTCAGGGTTAAGTGTCTTGCTCAGGGACATGATGGTAGTAAGTGGGGTTATTTTCTTCAGCCCCCCCATTTTATATTTACTTATTATATGCCTATTTGTTGCTTCTACCGTAAAATACATTCTTTTTATGTATATCTGTGTGTCCTTTTATGCCTGTACAGCACTTTGGTGTTAAAGTGCTCTAGAAATAAAGTTCCCGCAGTTTTGGCCAGGAGGGTTTTCTGTGCGGAGGACTGAGCTGTCAGCTCTGATGGTCCAGAGAAGTGAACCTCGAAAGCGAAGAGCATGCGGTCTGTTCAGTTAGTATTTAGTGTTTAGTTATTATTTAGAGTATATCGCCGATATATCGCCCACGCCTACCATGATTCAAGAGCCTTCATCATGAACCTCTGAATTAGTAAATAAGCAGAAGCTACGATCGATGTGACTGCGGGGTCGGGGGTCACCTGTCCAGCTCCTCCTGCTCCCGGCAGGACAGCTCCATGGCCAGACGTAGCTGCTCGTCGAAGCTGCTCGTCGCCCCCGGAGCCCTGGGTGTGGGTGGAGAGCTGCTAGTGGGCGGAGAATTGATGGGTGGCTCAGACAGGGACCCCGACTGGAGCTGGGTGGGGGCTGCAGTCTCTCCACCCCCTTCACCACCAGCCAATGCGAGTGAGAGGGACTCCTGAATGGCCCTATCAGGAAAAAGGAGAGAGAGATTTTATACAATGCAACACATATATATACACACACACACACACACACACACACACACACCTCTCAAGCTGTGAGTCCTCATAGACTGGAGAGTGGGGGACTGGTCTTGTGTTGGTGAGCGCCTCCCAAATGGTCACCTGAGGGTAAATGAGATCAGAGGAGACAGGAAGTGACATCGTCATTAGATCAAGTTTAAAAAAGCCTTGCAAGTAGAAAAGACAACGAAGCTACACAACACACACACACACACACACACACACGCACGGCTGGGCCTACTTGGTCGCTCTCAGTCCCAGCGTCCAGCAGGCTCTGCTGGATGGCGAACTGCAGGAGGTTGTCATCCTCGTCTCTCATTGGCTCGCTGCGGCCTGGTCCCAGGGTGGTGTAGTCGGGCGGCGGCTCGAACACCGACGGGTCCACCTCACAGTGGAGGGGAGGCGGGCTCTGATCTGTGACGGACACACACACACACACGAAGGGTCTGACGCTGACCCCTCCCCCACAACTCCTTCAACAACACACTCTGATTGGTCACAAGTGGGTTTACCAGACTCGCTGCCCCCTGCAGGTTGGTGTACGGTGACAGAACTGACCGGTTCGTCGCACCCACAGAGGTTACTGAAGGTCACCCGGGCGTTGAGGACATGGAAGAGAGGAATTTCTGCAGGGAACATCAGAAGAAGAACCTCATTTACAGACTCTTCTGACTCCAAACCCGCCCACAGGGTCAGGAAGCCCCTCCCACAACCACACCTCATCCTCATCTTCGTCATCACAGCACAGAGCACCTGCAGGCCATCCTCACCTATCTTGACAGGGAAGCCGGGCGGCAGGCGCAGTGTGATGAAGTCGCGCAGCTTGGCGAAGTGGGCATTGGAGATGGCCATGAGGTCGATGATGGGGGTCACCTGCTCAGCCAATGAGAGGGGGTGTGCCTCGCTCAGCCAGAGAGTCGCTTTGAACCTGAGAACACGAATAATAATGCAAGCTGTGATGTTACAGAGCACTCACTGCGGCCATATTCTGAACACGTTTGTGGACCTCTGGACTTTGCTGGTGAGTTCCACAGGCCGCCCGATGTCCCGGCCGTTGAGCGGGAAGTCGGGGTTGAAGTATTCCTCTGCCGTTATGGCCGTCGGGTTGTGTGGACTGGCGCACTGAGACACGTGGCTCTGAAACAAGCAACGCGTGAGTCAATCGTACAAACGCGCCACCGCGCTGCAGCGGAACTCCAGCTGAAGGCAGCTCAGCTCACCCCATTGTGGGCGACGTGCTGCTCAGCGATCCCCAAAAACGACTGCAGGGGAGTCTTCGAACCTGAAAACAGAACAGAACAGGTCAGGTCGGCATGTTCCGAGATTCCGAGCCACAAGGCCTCCTGGGAAATGAACTCAGGACTCCAGGAAGAGCTGGGCGGGACCGCTGGTTACTGATGCGGTACCTTTGCTGCGGGACTTGTCCTGGTCGGAGAGATGTTCTGTTCGGGACCGGGTCACCAGCTCCACGTTACTGGCACTGTAAACCTGATCCAGGGAGAAGAACAGAAAACGTCTCCACACAAACTGGGATTCTCGGGTCCCGTTATGGTTATTGGAGAGAAAATGACCGTCAAGATGTCCTCACCTTGGCCTCATATCCACTGACGGTCTCAGTCTTTTCAGAGCGCCAACCCCAGATTCCGGACTTATTCCTAAACACACAAATACACGGATGTAGAAGCTGCAAATATCCTCGACATATTTGGATGTCACTCCTTTTTTCTCAAAGATATTTTTATCGACTTTAAGCAATAGAATAAAATACAATCCACACATTTCATAGGAAAAATTGCAATTAATAATGATAACGTGTGCAATTATAAACCCAACAACCTTTCCACATAATAATAACCCCGTCCTCAAGCCAGATTGATTAATTAAAAAGAACAAGAGGACAATATTGTTTCTGGACCTTTACTGGGTGATACTAATAGTCGGATTCTGAGACTGAAGGCTTGTAAAATGGTCCAGGAAGGGCCCCCACACCTTGTGATGTGGGGTATCTTTGTAGGTAGCGTATCTGGAAAAATCTGGAGCACAGTACCTGGAAAGAGCGGAACCGTTACCTCTCGAAAGCAATGTTGCGTGTGTTGAGGTGGGTGGAGACAATGGGTGAAGTGAGTCTCTGGGCTGTGTTCTCCTGTGAGGGCGCCATGGCTTCCAGCAGCGAAGAGGCGTCACGGGGAGAGAGAGTCAGAGGCTCGGTGTAGACCACCTGCTTCTCGTGGTCCACTTCCATCACTGTCGCACCATTTTCTACAGAAGAACAAGATAAACAGAGACAATATTCAACAGAATAATTACATGGATCATCCTCCGCTTCAGCCCCACTCACCTCCACCCTTGAAGATGTAGCTGCGGCGGCCCTTCAGCCAGGTCATGTGCTCAAACCCCAGGAGGGTGGTGTCCACACGAAGACATGAGCCACTCTTCCACACGCGGTAAACATCACTGGGACACACCTTGGAGACTAGAGGAACTGAGGAAGACAGATTTTTCATTCAAAAGTACCTTATATCCAGTGCCACCATAACCTTGTCAGACCTCGCGTCTAAAACGTAAATCAACCTCAGATCCCTTTCCATTAAAACGTAAAGGGACCTCACTTCCTGTTCAACCGTAACCTCGTCAGACCTCACGTCCCGTCCCTCCGTAACCTCGTCAGACCTCACGTCCCGTCCCTCCGTAACCTCGTCAGACCTCACGTCCCGTTCAGCCGTAACCTCGTCAGACCTCACGTCCCGTTCTGCTGTAACCTCGTCAGACCTCACGTCCCGTCCCTCCGTAACCTCGTCAGACCTCACGTCCCGTTCAGCCGTAACCTCGTCAGACCTCACGTCCCGTTCTGCTGTAACCTCGTCAGACCTCACGTCCCGTTCAGCCGTAACCTAGTCAGACCTCACGTCCCGTTCAGCCGTAACTAGACAGCCGTAACCTCGTCAGACCTCACGTCCCGTTCAGCCGTAACCTCGTCAGACCTCACGTCCCGTTCAGCCGTTAACCTCGTCAGACCCTCACGTCCCGTTCAGCCGTAACCTCGTCAGACCTCACGTCCCGTTCAGCCGTAACCTCGTCAGACCTCACGTCCCGTTCAGCCGTAACCTCGTCAGACCTCACGTCCCGTTCAGCCGTAACCTCGTCAGACCTCACGTCCCGTTCAGCCGTAACCTCGTCAGACCTCACGTCCCGTTCAGCCGTAACCTCGTCAGACCTCACGTCCCGTTCAACCGTAACCTCGTCAGACCTCACGTCCCGTTCAACCGTAACCTCGTCAGACCTCACGTCCCGTTCAACCGTAACCTCGTCAGACCTCACGTCCCGTCAACCGTAACCTCGTCAGACCTCACGTCCCGTCCCTCCGTAACCTCGTCAGACCTCACGTCCCGTTCAGCCGTAACCTCGTCAGACCTCACGTCCCGGTCAACCGTAACCTCGTCAGACCTCACGTCCCGTTCAACCGTAACCTCGTCAGACCTCACGTCCCGTTCTGCTGTAACAGTCAGACCTCACGTCCCGTCCCGTTCAACCGTAACCTCGTAAAACGTAATCAGACCTCAGATCCCTTTCCTTTAAAACGTAAAGGGACCTCACATCCCGTTCCGCCGCAACTTCGTCGGACGTCCCGTCCCGTTCCGCCGCTACTTCGTCGGACGTCCCGTCCCGTTCCGCCGCAACTTCGTCGGACGTCCCGTCCCGTTCCGCCGCAACTTCGTCGGACGTCCCGTCCCGTTCCGCCGCAACTTCGTCGGACGTCCCGTCCCGTTCCGCCGCAACTTCGTCGGACGTCCCGTCCCGTTCCGCCGCAACTTCGTCGGACGTCCCGTCCCGTCCCGTTCCGCCGCAACTTCGTCAGACCTCACGTCCCGTCCCGTTCCGCCGCAACTTCGTCAGACCTCACGTCCCGTCCCGTTCCGCCGCAACTTCGTCAGACCTCACGTCCCGTCCCGCTCCGCCGCAACTTCGTCAGACCTCACGTCCCGTCCCGTTCCGCCGCAACTTTGTCAGACCTCACGTCCCGTCCCGTTCCGCCGCAACTTCGTCAGACCTCACGTCCAGTCCCGCTGTAACTTCGTCAGACCTCACATCCCTTTCCGCCATAATCAAACCGTAACAGTCAGACCTCACGTCCCTTTCCGCATAACCTCGTCAGACCACACGTCCCTTTCCGCCATAATCTAACCGTAGCAGTCAGACGTCACGTCCCTTTCCACCGTAACCTCGTCAGACCTCACGTGCCGTTCCGCCGTAACCTCGTCAGACCTCACGTCCCGTCCCGTCCCGTCCCGACGTAACCCCGTCAGACCTCGCGTGACGTTCCACTGACACCTTTTGTAACTGCCACCGTTGTTGTTTTCTAAAGAATATGTGGACTTGAAGTGGGTGCTGTCCACAGCAGTGGTACTGAAACCTCAATGTCAGGTTTATTCTGGACTTTCACTCACTTCTTTAAACTGTTTTTTCTCTTGGGGTGGAATCACTGTACAACAAATACTTCATCATTAAAAATAAAAGTAGAATTTTGGCTTTCAATTTTTGATTTTCTAAACCAAATGCTAAAACTGGTGCTGGAATTTGCCTTGGTGCTGCATGAAAAACCCTCTTCTTTCATTATAGATACGCGCTGTGCAATCCTTCCATGCTGTAAAAGGAACAGGATTCATGGCATTCATGGCAGACTCACCCCAGCTTGTGAACTCCCACTTCATCTCCACGTAGAAATCTCTGGCCTGGAGAAGTAACACACACACACACACACACACTTCAGACAATATTTACAGAGAGAGAGAACGATTGGTCACTCCTGCGTCCTCACACACCTGACGGAGTTTACTCAGCAGCTCAGGGATGCCCGCCAGACGCTCTGTGGCGCGCTTATAGTCCCTGTACTGAAGGACGAGCTGCACCAGCTCAGGGTCCCCGGTGCTGACCGCCTCCTGCAACACTGCCAGTACACACACACACACGTTATACCCGACATACCACACACACACACACATATTATACCCGACATACCACACACACACACACACTATACCTGACATACCACACACACACACACTATACCTGACATACCACACACACACACACACTATACCTGACATACCACACACACACACACACACACTATACCTGACATACCACACACACACACACACACACACACTATACCTGACATACCACACACACACACACACACACACACACACACACTATACCTGACATACCACACACACACACACACACACACAACACACACACACACTATACCTGACATACCACACACACACACACACACACACTATACCTGACATACCACACACACACCACCACACACTATACCTGACATACCACACACACACACACCACACACACTATACCTGACATACCACACACACACTATACCTGACATACCACACACACACACACACTATACCTGACATACCACACACACACACGCATATTACACATGCGTATTATACCATTCACACACAGACACACACCACACACACACTGTACCAGACATACCACACACACACACACACACACACACACACAATACCTGACATACCACACACACACACGCGCATATTACACATGCGTATTATACCATTCACACATATAAATATTATACTTGACCCTCGGTGTGTCCAGGGGGACTGTCCCCGTCACCACTGATCATGCCGATTATGTAAATGTACACACACACACACACACACACTGTACCAGACATACCACACAAACACACACACACACTGTACCAGACATACCACACACACACACACACACTATACCTGACATACCACACACACACACGCATATTACACATGCGTATTATACCATTCACACACAGACACACACCACACACACACTGTACCAGACATACCACACACACACACACACACACACAATACCTGACATACCACACACACACACACGCATATTACACATGCGTATTATACCATTCACACATATAAATATTATACTTGACCCTCGGTGTGTCCAGGGGGACTGTCCCCGTCACCACTGATCATGCCGATTATGTAAATGTACACACACACACACACACACACTGTACCAGACATACCACACAAACACACACACACACTGTACCAGACATACCACACACACACACACACACTATACCTGACATACCACACACACACACGCATATTACACATGCGTATTATACCATTCACACACAGACACACACCACACACACACTGTACCAGACATACCACACACACACACACACACACACAATACCTGACATACCACACACACACACACGCATATTACACATGCGTATTATACCATTCACACATATAAATATTATACTTGACCCTCGGTGTGTCCAGGGGGACTGTCCCCGTCACCACTGATCATGCCGATTATGTAAATGTACACACACACACACACGGTCCCGTATTGACTACGGAACCCAGACATGATGACGTCAGGCCGGTACCGGTCCAGCTGTGCGCGTTGCTGCGTGTCGGGTCCGCGCCGTGTCGCAGCAGCACGCGCGCCGTCTCCAGGTGACCGAGACAGACGGACAGTTCCAGCGGGGTCCGACCGCGGGGGTCCGGCCGCTCCGGGTCGTGCTGCGGAGCCCACGGAGCGTCAGTCACACGCGGCACCAACACACACCGACACACACCACACGCTCCGGCTACCTGTCCGCTCCGCAGCTCCCGGTCCAGCTCCTGGTACCGGTTCGTCCACACCAGGCGGTGCAGCGGGAACGCGGCCGGCTCCGCGGGCTCCATGGCGGCCAGCCGCTTCCTGTTTCCTCACCGCGGCGGAGGCGAGGCGAGCCGAGCGCCGAGAACCGGAACCAGCGGCCCGCGGCCTGTTCCCCCGAACCGCATCCAGGTCACTCGAGTTCGGCCGCGGCTGACGGGGGACGCGCGGTTATATAATAATACAGGCCGTTCTGTCAAATCTATTCTACAAAAGGAAATATTAAGAAAAACGGACTGTTATTAACGTGGAACTACAATAAAAACGCACTGTTATTAACGTGGAACTACAATAAAAACGTACTGTTATTAATGTGTAACTAGAATAAAAACGTCCTGTTATTAATGTGTAAATAGAATAACTACTAACATGGAAATTAATAAAAACGTACTGTTATTAACGTGGAACTAGAATAAAAACGTACTGTTATTAATGTGGAACTAGAATAACTACTAACATGGAAATTAATAAAAACGTACTGTTATTAACATGGAACTAGAATAACTATTTACATGGAACTAGAATAAAAACGTACTGTTATTAATGTGTAAATAGAATAACTACTAACGTGGAACTAGAATAAAAACGTACCGTTATTTACGTGGAACTAGAATAAAAACATACCGTTATTAACGTGGAAATAGAATAAAAACGTACCGTTATTTACGTGGAACTAGAATAAAAACATACCGTTATTAACGTGGAAATAGAATAAAAACGTACCGTTATTAACGTGGAAATAGAATAAAAACGTACTGTTATTAACGTGGAACTAGAATAACTATTTACATGGAACTAGAATAAAAACGTACTGTTATTAACGTGGAAATAGAATAACTACTAACATGGAAATTAATAAAAACGTACCGCTGTTAAGGTGGAAATATAATAAAAATGCACCACATGATCATTTATTCATGTTTTATCCTCCACAGACCTGCAGGTGATGACAACATTCTGCTTTTAATCATGACTTTAATTTTCTTGAGAAAACAACGAAACAATCTGAAAATAAGTACAATGCTACAGGATTGATGGGGAGAAAGAAACATTTACACGAAACGGCAGAGATTTTATATATTCTGTATATAAAACCCAGATAATGGAGGAATCGGGGGGGTAAAAGAGCAGGACCCTGTGATTCTCTGTACAAAAGGGGAACAGTAAAGAGGGGTAGCACCTGTGTTCCCCGCCCCTGGATTGGCATCGCACCCCGCCCGCCCCGCACCACGTTATGTCCCTGATACACAGACACGCACCTTAAAGCACTTAGACCGCCGGACCACACCCGCTCCTGAGTCGTGTTTCTTTTTTTATTTCTCTCATATTATTTATTACTTTTATTTGAATAAGAACAGCACCAACCTGCATTCCTGCTGCCGGAACCCTGGAAGTATTGAGGAACAAAATAATAATAATAATAATAATAATAATACCAAAAAATAATAAATCCTGCTCTTCCCAAAGTGGCACACCTCGAGATTCCATTCTTCCTCCATGTTCACTCTGTCATACACACACACACACACACACACACACGTCCAGTCTCTACGATATCCTCTGGATGAGCTTGTCGTCTGAGAGGCAGTACAGCGTGTTGACGGACAGTTCGGAGATGAAGGTCTCGCACGCGCAGCGGGACACGCCCTTGCAGCCCCGGAGGTCCAGGTAGGAGACGCAGGCCAGGCGCTTCAGGAAGACCAGGCAGCGGTCCGTCAGCTTACTGCATCCTGGGGGACAGGCGGCACACGGGACGGCATGAGGGACGAGGACGGAGGGACGGTTTCGTTTGCCACCGCGTCTTACCGGCGAGGTTGAGGTGGGCGAGGGTGTTGCGGGTGGAGGAGCCCACGGCGGTGAGCAGGTTGAGGGCGTGGTCGGTGACGGGGCAGTGCGACAGCTCCAGGCGCGTCAGGAGGGGCGTGTGCCGGATGACCATCCTCAGCGTGGCCTCGCTGACGTCCAGGCCGCACAGACGCAGACACTGCAGGTTCCGCAGCTGCGAGCGGTTGTCACAGCCTGCCGAGCAGAGCAGCTTCAGAAACGCGGCCACGCCCACAGACAAGGAGCGGCGTCCCGTCCGGGACGCGCCGTTACCTGGCGGGCTCAGAAGCTCCCTGATCTGCGTCTCCTGGAGACCCTTGACCCAACCCAGGTCCAGCGTCCTCAGCAGCGGGCAGCTGGAGGAACTCAGGGCCGAGACGGAGATCCAGGAACAGCCGGAGAGAACCAGGTCCTTCAACCCTGAGGACGGTGGGGAGGGGACAGGTCTAGTCAGATGAGGGACGGCATGAGGGACGTGTGTGTGCGCGTTTCTTTTTGGTTAGTTGGGTGTGTGTGTGTGTATTTGTGTGTATGTATGTATGTGGGCGTGTTCAGGCAGGTGTGGGCGGAGCTGCCGTACCCGGAAGGCGGTTGATGAGCCAGGTGAGCTGTTTTTTGGAGATGGACGTCCAGGACAGGTCCAGGCTGACCGGCTGGCGCTTGATGATGCCGGACAGGGCCTGGGGGGTGATGGCGGGACAGCGGCTCAGGCTGATCCGGGTCCACAAGCGCTTATCACAGCCCCTAGAACACAAACATACCGAACTGGCCAATCACAGCCTGACTCCGCCCCCACAAAGGTGCGAGCGGGGACCGCCCCTCCTACTCACCACCGGTACCAGCTCCTGCAGACGGCCATGCAGACGCAGAGTTCCGTGCGGCTCAGGTAGCGGAAGACCGACACCCACACCTCCTTCTCGAACGCCGGGCCGCCCCCCGAAACGTCCCTCACAGATGGGGACACGGGGGAGCGCCGGTCCAGACACTGAGAGTGGGGGCGTGTCCGGGAGAGACCCTGAAGGCCCCGCCCTGTGCGGGTGTGGCCCTGCTTTATGCAGACACTCTTAGCGAAGTGTTTCTCTGGACGTCCACTCAGCAGCGGGGACGCGTGTGACTTGTCGGAGTGGGCGGAGCCACTGCGGAGCGGCTGCCGGAGGAGGGATTTGTTGAGAATGTAGGACGCTGCCCTGGTGGCCGGGGACAGGGGACAGACCGCCGCCTCCAGCTTGGGGACTATGGCGTTGGGGTCCCTGTGTCCCCGGGAGGGACGCTGCAGGGTCACGGTCAGACAGGAGCTCTGCGGGCGGCCGCAGTCGCTCGTCACCCCCGCCTCCCGCCCGTTTTCTTCCTCCGCCCCTTCCTCCTCACCATCCCGCTCCCCGTCTTCGCTTTCGTCTTCCTCCTCCTCTTCCTCCTGTGGACGGTTCTCCTTCCCTCCTCGCTGCCCTTCCTCCTGAAGCTCCTCCTCCTTGCTGTCGCCGCCCCCTCCGCTTTCTTCTGCATCTTTGACTGCGTGCTGCGACCCATCCCTGTCGCCCCGCCCCCCTCCGGCTCCGCCCCTGAGCCGCACCCCCCTGCCCGGCAGCCCCCTCCTGCTGAGGAGCGGGTGGGAGACGTGGCGCCGGACTCCGCCCTTCCACTCCGCCCCCTTCTCCAGACCCCGCTGGCGCAGGAGCTTCGGGGAGACGGACGGAGACGAGGATTTAGCGGGCGGAGACGGAGACGCGGACCAATCAGATCGAGCGGAGACACGACTCACCGACTGCAGGATTTTGTTCCGTTCCAATTTAATCTGGAGAGTAAAAGAGTGAAATTAGGTTCCGCTCTGGGTTCTACGTCCCCGGATCTGCAGGTTCCGCGTGTTCCTCACCCGGTTCCTCAGCTGGAGCTCCAGGGCTCCGGCCCTCCTGCTGTTCTCCTGCAGCCTCTGCGACGGCGGGGACAGGCGCCGCGGGGGGACGAGCGGCCGACGCCCCTTCCGCCCGTCCTTCACCCCGATGCCCTCGCGGTGGGCGCGCTTGGCGGGCGGGGCGGAGCTGACGGGAGACGCGGGGACAGAACTCTTCCGGTCTTCATCGCTGCTGCTGCTGGTGCTGCTGCTGGACTGGAAGAAGACGGGAGACGACGGGGACAAAAATAAATACGAAGTGGAACGCGGAATGTTCCACGACGGAGAGAACATTGGCGGTACCTCGTCACATCTGGTCCCCTGGACACACGTGGGACACTCCCAGCAACTCGGCAGGTCTTTATTAATCACAGCCGCTTCAGAAGCCTGAACACAGAACCGCCATCCTCATCATCACCATCATCATCCTCACCACAACCACCATCATCCTCATCCTCACCACCATCATCATCACAACCACCACCATCATCCTCATCATCACCAGCATCATCATCATCATCACCACCATCACCACAACCACCATCATCCTCACCACAACCACCACCATCATCCTCATCATCACCAGCATCATCATCATCATCACCACAACCACCATCATCCTCACCACAACCACCACCATCATCCTCATCATCACCAGCATCATCATCATCATCACCACCATCATCCTCATCATCACCAGCATCATCATCATCATCACCACCATCACCACAACCACCATCATCGAATACGGCGGGAATACCTGCACACACTCCGGATGCGTGATCTTGCCACAGCTGGAACATTCCATCAGCGTCTGCGCCGTGGCTTCACCTTCCGGCGTCCCCTCGCCACACACGTCACACAGAGCAGTGAGCGGCAGCGTGGGCTACACACACACACACACACACACACACACACACACACACACGCACGTACGTCATGACTGAGGAAGAACGTCCCTGTCGTAATGAAGGCGGTCTGTGGACTCACGGCGAGACACTGGCGCAGGACGCACGTCTGCTTCAGGCGTCCCGGACCGCCGAACTTCTTCATGTCCCTGCAGAAGGCGCAGTCCCCGCACTCGGGCCGGACGCACGCCGCGCAGCTCTTACAGCGGACACGCCTCCGCCGCAGCGCCGACATGGACGAGTGGCGCTTCGAGGGGCGGGGCGTCGGCGGCAGGGCGGGGCCTGGTGGGTGGGGCTGGTACAGCACTGAGGGGGGAGGGGTTGGTGGCCTGTACCATGACGGCTGGAAGACGCAGAGCAGAACATCACCGTATAGATCACAACCACGTTCCGCCACGTTCCGTTTCTAGATAAAACGTGGGAACGTTGTGGCGCCTGATGGGAGCGCCGTACGCGGGTTTGCTGAGCGTTGTATCTGCGTTCGATTGCCGTTTCACTGACGTTTGCTTGATGCTGTTTAACGTTCATCGGGCAGAAATTGACGCATCCAGTGGACGCCCGTCCCAGTCAGATGTCCCCGGGAATGTGGAATTAAGTGTAAAGTGAAAGTGACGTGATTGTGAGACGCCGCAGTGCAGCACACGGTGATACGGTGAAACGTGTCCTCTGTATTAAACCACCAGCGGACGAGCAGTGTGGGGGACGGGGACGGTGCTTTACTCTGTGGCAGCTTGGCGGCTCGGGATTCGAACCGGAAACCTTCTGATTATGTTTTTTTTCCCCGCTGCCCCTGTAATCGACAGGTTTGAATTGACACTCGTCTCACTGACTGATTTAAAACGTATCCAGAGCGACTTAGTCAGTAGTTACAGGGACAGTCCCCCCCTGGAGACACTCAGGGTTAAGTGTCCTGCTCAGGGACACGATGGTAGTAAGTGGGGTTTGAACCTGGGTCTCCTGGTTTATAGGCGAGTGTGTTACTAGCAGCCTTGCCCGGTGTGGTGTGTGTGTAAGTGTAGGCGCGGTCGTACCCGTTTGGGCCACTGGACGATGGGCGTGCCCGTGTAGGACAGTTTGGGGTTATCCTGGGCGTGTTCCAGCAGCAGCGTCTGGTGGACAGACAGGAGAAACAGGGTAGGATCAGCAGGGAGAAGCGGCGTGGTGACGCGGCGGCGGCGGTGACGCGGCGGCGGTGGCACCGTACCCGCATGTCGCTCAGCAGGGCGGCGGCGTTCCTGATGCCCGCCGGGACGGACTGCTTGTGGGACGGCAGCTCCTCCAGCTTCTTCAGCAGGTGCCACAGACCCTCCAGCTCGAAGGGCGTGAGGTGGACCTTCCCCAGCGGCGGGGGAGCTGGGAACTCTTCATCTTTCTCCTCCTCCTCCTCCTCGCCGGAGATGTGGGCGGGGGCGTGGCCGTTCTCGTTGTCGGGGGAGACGAAGTCCTCTCGCTTGAGGCCTGACGAGGTTTAATTACAGAGTCGGTCAGACTGGTTCCAGGCGGAGAACGCGCGGTGCCCGGAGCCGGATCAGAACCCGGTGAGTTACTGACCGATTCCGAGCGAGTGCTTCTGGAACTCTGGCGTGAGGTACGAGACGCTGGTGAGGCAGTACAGGTACCGCTCCAGCACGTACCAACACATCTCGTAGTAGAACGGGTGCCGGAACTTGGCAGGAACCTGCGGAACAGCCAGGACGTTAGCAGACCGGGCCGGGCCGAAGCGGAAGGTCAGAGGTCAGAGCACTCACTCTCGTCCGGTCCTCGATGTTGTAGATGTTCAGCTGCATGGGGATGTTGAAGCTGTGCAGGAAGTTCCCACCGAACACCAGCGTGTCTATCGGCGTGTAGACGGCGTGGATCCAGCCTGCACACAACACAACATGTCAACACAACATGTCACGCGTCAACACAACATGTGGTCATAATCTGAGCAAGTGGGATAAATTATTCAAAAAATTGTTCAACTCCCGACGACCCTACAAAGCCCGAACCCGAGTAAAACGGACCAATCAGGTCATCAGCTGCAGCGTAGCGGGACACGCTGCTGAGAAAGTTCTGGAATCCGGAGGAAACGTGTGACGCGGTTCACTATGTGAAGCCAGCAAAGACACTGCAGACCTGCGCTGGTTTTAACTTTAACCCACTTGTTTAAAAAGTATTTCAAACGAGTCTCACACACACACACACACACACACACACACACACACACACACTAAATAAATAAATTCATCTAGAATGTTCTATTCCTGACAAGTTCGGCCTCATCAGGGCTCTTGGTTTTGTAACTCTACGTAGAATAAAAGTTTTTTCTCTTTTCGGGGTTTTAGTGCTCGATGTCCTCGCGGGTCACCTGACGGGATCATGAAGGTGTAGCCCTGCTTCAACTCGATCCGCTGACAGTGGGAGGCCTTGTCTCCCAGGAAGATGTCACCCTGCTTTCCTGACAGAACCCAGTTCTCATACAGCTCCAGGTTCTGAGGGCTGGGCGGGATCAGCCAGAAGACCTGGAGAACCCAGAGGGGACATGCTGAAGACACACACGGCCGGACAGGGACGGGATGAAGGCGGGGCTCGCTGTACCTTCCCGCCACGCAGGATGTGGTACCAGACGGACGTCCCGCCGAAGTCGATGTGGAAGTCGGTGAAGCAGCCCTCCACACTCATCAGACAGTATCTACAGAGGAACCAGGAACATCTCACATTCACAGACAACATGTCCTCAAGAGCAAGACACCCGTTCTCCTGCTCACTCACTTCTGGACTTTGGGGTACTGCATGTCGATGATGGCGTTGGTGGAGTCTCTCTGACGTTCTTTCAGGTGCCGCGGCCACATGTTGTCCACCCAGTCAATCATGTCCACCTGAGGAGACCAGGAAGATGGTGAATCCTGAGGACACGTCTACAGCGTTAAAACGGCAGGACGGGACGTGTACCGATGCCGGCCGCTTGACCAGGTTCTCCAGTTTGGTGTGGCTGAACTCCAGGCTGATGACATTGTACAGCTTTTCCCTCTCTGAAGCCGGCGTCTCGTAGTAGCGTCCCCACTGTCCCATGGACATCTCAATGCCCTTCTGAGTGTTGACGTCCATGACGTCAATCACACGCCGGCTGCCTGTCAGAGAGAAGAGAGAAGTGATCGTCATTGTGAGACACAGCAGCGCAGTACACGGTGAAATTTGTCCTCTGCATTTAACCATCACCCTCGGTGAGCAGTGGACACCATGACAGGCGCCCGGGGAGCAGTGTGTGGGGACGGGACCTTCATCAAGGGGACCTCAGTGGCACCTTGGCGGATCGGGATTCGAACCCGCAACCTTCTGATTACGGGGACGCTTCCTTAACCTCTAGGCCACCACTGCCGCAGAGCGACACCCCTAAACCAGGACGTGTCCCCGAACGCTGGGGACCCGACGGGGACACAACTTCCCGCTAATTTCACCCACCGTGAAAAAAAACCCAGACAGCTTCAGACCCACTTACGTGCACCGAGCCGGACTTCCGGTTCTGCAGCAACACAAACAGACCAGAGCGAGTTCAGAGCACGCGGCTCTCCGTACGGCACCAGCAGAGAAACCGGAGGGACTTCCTTCTGCCGTCTAGTACCACTTTACAGGTTTCATACATTCGTTTTAAATTGTTTAAGATTTTCAGGCTACAAATCAATTAAAACGTCATTATACCGAAACGGCGATATAAAAAAAGCGTAGGTAAACCGCGCCTGTGTTACCGACGTCAGACTCACCAACAAAAAGCTTCACGTCATTCACGTTGAAATCCGGATCAGGCATCCTGAAGAGAAATAAGCAGAGAATAATTCTTAATAATAAACACAGAGAGGATGAGGAGGAGCTTCTTCCCACAGGCTACTGGAGATCTCAACGATCACAACACTTAACTCGGATGGGGACTTAACTGAGGACGGGGACTTCATAGAACTCCAATAAACTCCAGCACCTTCAGTCACTCTGGACGCAATCCCACCCACAGTAAAGAACTCTAATTTTTCTAATTTATTTAAAGAACTTTAATTTATTACTTTTCACTTTATACTTTGACTCCACCTATTTGCACACCGTCACCCCATCTGTTACACACATTTCATATTTTAGGTTAAAGACATAATATTTGGTTTGCAATATTTGAATATTGGTTCATTGCATACGTGCAATATATGCAATACATTACATTTACAGCACTTATCAGACGCCCTTATCCAGAGCGACTTACAATCAGTAGTTACAGGGACAGTCCCCCTGGAGACACTCAGGGTTAAATGTCCTGCTCAGGGACACGATGGTAGTAAGTGGGATTTGAACCCGGATCTTCTGGTTCACAGGCGAGTGTCTTACCCACTAGGCTACTACCACCCTACCGTGGTCTGTACAGTACCTAAAGCATTTCACTGCATAACATACCATGTATGACTGCGTATGTGACAAATAAAATTTGAATTTAAATCCACAAAGATTAATCTCTGAGACCATAAAATCCAAATAAAAACAAACCCACTTGATTCCCAGTCCATCGGCGTTCTCAAAGACCAGAGGATCCCGGAGTCCCTCCTGCTGGATGTACTCAAACGTGAAATCTACCAACGGAGAGAACGATGAGGACGGGGACAAGGACGAGGGTAGACAGCTCCACGCTGCTAATCTTTCCCTCACCTTTTCCCTCCATGCGCTTCACCAGGTCCGAGTTGAACTTGTCGCTCATCAGCTTCTCATGCAGGTCAAAGGTCCTCTTCCCCTCAATCTCATCGTCTGAGATGCCGTCGTCCTGGTAACGCCTGCGCGTCCCCGTCCGCTGCACGGAAACCAGAGGATGAAGATCCTGACACCAGCACCTCCAGGTGGACCTCAGGCCCACATGGAGACGCGTGAACACGACTAGTCGCGGGATTAGAACTTCCTGCTTTCAGACTCCGTTAGAACACGGAACCAGAATTGATTCATCGGAATAAAGCGCGCTACTCACCAGCCGTTTACTGTAGCGGGTCTGCGGTTCCGCCATGGTCTGGAACGAACGAGAGGAGCGTTAAAAAGCACGGAAATGTAGAGCCCTCCGCAGAACAGCGCGGGTCTCGGCAGGCCGAGTTTACACGCCTCCGTCCCCCACACCTGAGCGGCTGTCATCGCCGCCGACCCGGCCCGCCGCTCGACTCCTCTTTGTTGCCGCTGCGGCTAATCCAGCTAACAGCGTCCGGGAGAAACGAGACGTATTCGGGCCGAAATGAAGACACGGGGCGGCCGCGGCTCCTCAGGTGGCTCGTCCCGGGGAGTCGAGCGGCAGCAGACGGGGGGAGAGTTGTGGTGCTGGCCGTGTTCGGGTCCGTCGGCTAGGCTAGGCTAGGCTAAGCTAGGCTAACGACTGCGAGAAGACGGTTAGCTGCCAGCTACCAACCCACCGCTGGTCCAGAAGAACCAGCGAGCTGGGCCGACATGAGCGCTGCCAGACACCTGCTGCCTCGGCGGTTCCGCCCGGTCCAACTGGCGGGCAGACGAGCGCCGAGCGCCCGACTATCAAATCTGGAGCGCAGAACCGAGCCGCTTCCAGCTGGTGGGTCTCAGTGGCGGGATGATCACCACCGCAGCACCGGTCCGGGCGAGCAGCGCGGCGCGGCGCAGCGCGTCTCCTCCCCGCCTTACCTGCTCAGTACGCCGGTTCTGAACGGCGAAAATCCGCAGGAAGACCGGAGCGAGTGTCGGGCGTCCGAAACCAGGATCGAGTCGAGTCCCCACCGCCTTCCAGCCAACTTCGGAGTCCGAGTTCCTGTCAGATCTCCCGGGGGGAGGCGCGGCTCAGCCGGGACGGGACTCCGTTCTCGCCCGCTGTCATTGTTACTCGTCAGTAAAGTTAGAGCGTTAAAATGAAGTCCGCCATTTTCAACTTACCACGGCGCACACACACATACACGGCGCCCCGCCCCGCAAGGACGGCGTCCAATAGGCGCGCGTCTACAGCAGGCTACGCGGCAGCGATTGGCTGAAAGGAACCCGTCCGTCAAAAGTAAGGTACGCCTCAAATCTGTGATCCCGCCGAAAGCACCAATAGGAGAGGGGATTTAAAACAAAGCTGGCCGCTGATTGGCCAGAAGGTCTGCGACTGGACAGTTATATTGACGGTCGCGCTTCATCAGCTGGAGGACTCGTAGGCAGATGGCTCCTCACACACAGTTCTGCGTAAACTGTTAAAAACCTGCTATAGAAACTACACCACGAGAACATTAATAAAATACTCGTTGATTAAAACAAGGGGCTCCAACTGTTGTTAGAAACGTATTTTATAACAGCTTCTGAACTACACCACATATATAATCACAAATATCATAAATATGCATACAAGACAGAGCTTACCCATAAAACATTGTAGACCCCCCCCCCTCCACACACACACACACACACACACACACACACAGCACATGTAAGAACATTAGTAGGAATTCTGCAAGTAATCTGTCCTTTATAGACATCTTGTGTTGGCATCTATAAGATATAATTAAATAATAATAATAAAAAATTAACATAAACACAAGACTGACGGAGATCTCGGATCCTACAGAGGGGAACATCAGAAGAGGGAGAAGCGCTTCCTGCAGGACGAGAAGAGAGGACACGATCAGCCGGACATGTGCAGCTTTCAGTCCAGAAATGAAATGATGGCGGTGTTTACCTGCTTAAGAAAAGAAGCTGTAGAGATAGGAAAAGGCAACAATGCCCAGAATTATACAGCAAAGCATGATCATCATTTTCTTCTGCGGGGAGACAAAGACAACATGTAAACTTTACAGAACTGGCTCCAGAACCTGATTTTACCAGTTTTATGGGACCAAACAGAGGAGAAGAAGGGCGTGTATGAACAGGAAGGGTTTTTTTATATTTTCAAATGCTGGGGTGGGTGTGTTTTCCATTATATCTCTCAAACAAAAGTAAAACAGCACCTCTTACCTTCACCTTTAAAGATATATTCTGTGCTGAAATTATTACGACATCATCTGAAAGCGTGAGCAACATTTAAAAATATAAAATCTCTTTTATTACTGCAAGGCCTTTGGCATAGACAGAAATACGTTTCAAATCACAGCGTGTACATTTAAAACAACATCTTTTCATGTTCAAATCTCTTTGTGAACGTGACTGGGACCAATCTCATTTCTGCTGAACATCTGTCAGACTTACACAATCAATTCCACGATACGATTACAATATTTCATATTTTACTTCCTGAGTCTGTATTTTTTACATCACAACTGACTTCAGCTTACAGTTTTTTTCAAAAATCAAAAGTCCAAGCGTAACACGTTTACTTCAGTGAACTGACTGTTGTATGTGAGGAACCCTCTAAATGTTAAATGTGCCTAAATCACACTAGACCTCGTTCTGAAATCTCCATGTTGATAATAATCATATATAATAACCAGTGTATGTTTCATTAAAAAAAAAAAGTTCACATCAGTCATCCCTTTGATTCTGTTGCCACAGCAGCTACATATTCCCTTCAGTTCCTCTCAGC
This sequence comes from Denticeps clupeoides, assembly GCF_900700375.1. Classification (NCBI taxonomy): domain Eukaryota; kingdom Metazoa; phylum Chordata; class Actinopteri; order Clupeiformes; family Denticipitidae; genus Denticeps; species Denticeps clupeoides. Next base: position 585,716 of record NW_021630083.1, on the reverse strand, counting down.
TGGAGAAGGGGAGGAGTCATAACCAAGAGGGAGGGGCTTCGACTTATAGGGAGTGGTCATATGCAGGGAGTGTAGGTGGGAGGAGTCATGACTGAAAGACAGGACCACGACTGGCTGATAGGGCTGTTCTCTTCCCGTCCTTGGAGATGCAGGAATGGAGTGTGGAGACACTGGGAAGCAGGAACTGAGGCTCCTCAGAGCACTTGGGTCAGGATGATGATGACAATGATGATCAAAATTACGGCACCAACCACTCCCAGGATGATCATTTTCTACAAAATGAAGAAACAACAGTCACTAATCAGAAATCAAAAGCAACCAATTACATCTGCTGAAGAGAGCAGGGCTGCACAATTAACCATAGTTTTCCTATTTCCAGGAAGGAGACATCTCCACCTTCTAATTTTCTCTCAGGAATAATGGGACTATTGACGCTCGGTTAATTGTGCAAAAGAGCCAAAAAAAATGCAACTGATTAATTCAATTCTGAAAATCGGAACAATGATACGTCATAATGGTGCAGCCCCAGTGCAGAAGACTCAGGGAAGAGACCCCAAGAAGAAGACCAACCGCCCCAACAAGCAAAAACAGATCAGGAACAGCTCAACCTGAGCACCAAGCTCACTTCTCAATCAAACACCCCCCTCTTCACCATATTCCTCAGACGGCTACCTCCAGTCTACTCATGAAAGTAGTGGACATGTATGTCCATCCACTGGCCACTTCATTACAAACAGACTGAGCACCACCATCACTCTGGGATTACTGGTCTACAGGCTGCACAAGGTGTCTCTAATAAACTGGCCAGTGAGAGAAAATACCAATTCCAGCCCTCGCACCAACAGCCACCACCCAGAATAATACACACACACACAAACACACTCACCTCAAACCCACGACCAGCCCAATGACCAGGGCAATTACAGCCAGAATCACCAAAACTGCACACACTATAATTATCACTTTCTGCAAGATGCACACAAAAAGAAAAAATACAACGTGGTGGCTGCAGCGTCTTATTTTAAACACACACATACACCTTCTCCAAATACTTAATCATCTTCTGAATTCAGAACTCCATATAAAATACAGCGGTACACAACTGTATAAAAGAAAAGGTAAAGGACTGTGTGTGTGTGCGCGCCAGTAAAGTTGTTGATGATGATGATGAAATCCAGCGTCAGAAATGCAATCATGCTCCCTTATAAATCACCGCTGATTAAATGTTGCATTTGAAACTGTGTGTGTGTGTTTGTGTGTGTGTGTGTGTGTGTGGTAGCTGACCACCCCTGAGGAGGAGTTCATTTCTGACGCTGATCTCATCATGGAAGGGAAGATCAGCAACTGACTCTCACCACAAGGTGGCGATGGGAGGAAGGAGAAGAAAAGGACAGAAGAAGACAGGAGGATAAAGGCGGGTCCTGGGGGCGTGGCCATTCTTCCATCAGCCACTCACACGCCGCGCCTCCTGCTGGAACTTAGCAGCCTTCTTGGTGTCGGCCACCGCCCTCTCCACGAAGCCCACCGATTGGTCCATGTTGCTCTCGATCCTGTCAATCATGCTGCCCTGCGGGGGAAAGGCGGGTCGGCCGAGGGGGGCGGAGAAACAGAAACCCGAGCGAGAGAGGGAAGGAACACGGGGAGAAAAGAGGAAGAGAAGAGTGACCGAGGAACTCCATCGACAGACTGGAGAACGTGGCGAGAACGTGGCAAGAACGTTACAGGAACGTTACAGGAACGTTACAGGAACGGCAGAAATCAGCATCTTACAGCAGATCGGATGAAGCAGGAAGTGAAGAGGGAGGAAGTCGTACCTTCCGGGCATTACTCTGATACCTGACCGCTTTCTTAGTTTCAGTCTTTGCTACAGCGACGTGATCCACGGCTTTGGAGACGTTCACCTCAATGTTGTCTATGATATCACCCTGAAACACACACACACACACACACACACACAAACACACACACGTCAGTTCCACCAATAATAAAACATCTACTGAGGAGAAGACAAGAAAGACTTAAACAGAACAAACAATAATGAACATCAGATATCAAAAGAAGATCCAAGATATTTTGTGAGAATTAACAGATGAGAAATCACACACACACACACACACACACACACGCAATCTTACCTTTCTGTACGTTGTCCCTCAGTCAGCATTAATTAAAATATAGACGTTACACCAGGCGAACAGGAGTAAACTGAGAAATTTAGTTCTGTGGAACCATATCAAGTATGGAAGTGTGCAGAGATACCAGACACATGACATGAGAACATTGTAACTGATAGAACGATCAGGGAAACGTCTTCAGAGATGAACGATGGAGTGAAGTGGAGGAAGGAGGATGAGAACGGAGCAGAACAGACAACACGATAAACAGCAGAACCTGGACAGGAGAGAAACGAGTGAAAATGAATCAGAAGAGAAGGAAATGTTCTACTCGATCACATGACCACAGGCGGTGAAGGGTCACTGAGAAGCTGCTGCTTCTATAGGATGATGAAAGTTCTGGATCTGAAGTCAGTGTGAGGAACAGGTGAAAAGGGGAGCGCTGCTACAGGAAGAGTGACCAAGTGAAGAATGGAGATCAGGAGACAGGAGAACCGATGGAGGAACATACCTGGTTCTCCACCAGCATGGCGATGTCAACAAACATGTCGTGAAGTTCCTTAATGCTGCTCTCCAGCCGGACAATGTCTTTATGTCGCGCCTCAATCTCATTCAGGGCCTGCTTTGAGATCCCTGAGTCTACAATCTACACACACACACACACACACACACACACACAACGTTTAACCCTGAAAACAATAACAAAAGGTCACACCCACACACACGTTACCCCAGCTGTGAAGACTGCAGCGTTTCCACTCTCCAGCATCTCCTCCAACTCATCATCAGTTGTAGATTTACCAGCTGCGGCATAGAGAGAGAGTCAGGACAGGATGTAGATGTGTGTGTGTGTGTGTGTGTGTGTGTGTGTGAGTGCACTCACTGATCTCCAGCTGACGTTGGATTCGTCCTTTACTCCGTTCTCTGAAGTCCACCTGCGCTTCATTGTACTTGGTCATGACGTCCACGAACTTACGTGACAGGACAGCATGCTGACCGTCCAACACACACACACACACACACACACACACACACACACACACACACACACACACAGCTGAGCAGACATGTTCTACTGGACCAACGTTCCCAGCTTAACAGAGCTGATCTCACCTGGGACTTCCGGATCCTCATATCAGCTGAAACTCGCTCTTCCTCCTCCGTCTCCAGGTTCCTCTCGATAGCTGAGAAAAGTCAGAAGAGCCTGGTGTTCCACACCGTGCGTGTGTGTGGTGTGTGTGTGTGAGTGTGTGTGTGTGTGTGTGAGTGTGTGTGAACTCACTTTTGAGTTTGTTGCGGGCGTTATTCGCCAGTTTCTTGATGTCGTTGGTCATCGCCTCCAGATCATCCTGCGTTTCTGTAGAAGAAAAGAAAATCAGCGTCCACCATGCAGACATGACGGATCACGATCACATGACTGCGCATTTCAGACGTAACGGAACGTCACGGAACGTCACGCTAAGTTCAATGTTCCATATTAGAAGCTACTGAGAGCTTCTGGAGTTGCAGGACACAGGAGGCAGGGGCGGAACCCAGAAGAAAATCCCCATTGTCCTCTAAACCCTGCAAGCTGCGCCCAGAATCAACAGGTGGATCTGTGGAACAGAGATGGTGGGATCGTGCTGGACCAGTTTGTCCAGTCATGATGAGTAACGTCATCACCAGAACTGGTCAGTGGTCACCAGTAAAAACCGCAGCGCGGAACAATGCTGGATGTTCTCAGGGTTCTAGATCAGGTTTCTTACTTTGATCCGAGGTCGGCGCAGACAGAATGACGGAAAAAAGTTTCTTCACTTCAACAACGTTCTCATCGATCTTGTCGATGCTGTTCCTGATGTCCTCGATCTGGGAGAAGAACTCGTCCATGAATGCCGCGTTGTCCACAGCGATCTCCACATCGTCCGGATCGTCCGTGTCGCACGTCTGCAAAATTGCAGAGATAAATACAAGGCGACCAACCCAGAAATACGTCCTCATCTCTACCCCTCTGAAGGTTCCACATGTGATGACGATCATCTTCATTCTATACCCTTCTATTTCTATACACACCGTTCTGTTTGTGGGTTCATCTAGAACTTCACGTCATGATGAATCCTGCAGATGCAGCAGAGCCCAAGTGAAATAATTAACCCCGCCACAGCCCCAGTCACATGGCCGGGCGTGTGTTTAGTTTCCCAAGCATGGGAGCGGCGGGAATTACAGAGCTGGCGGAGTAAATCCATCGAGCTACACCTTCATTTCACTAACAAATGGGCCGATTCCTTCTCTCTCTCTCTCTCTCTCTCCACCGGTGTCTGAGCGAAGGGTCACGGAGAGAGGGAGAGAGAGGGAGACGCTGAGGGGGATAGATAAGATTTCCTGGTTTTTCCAGGAAAGGAGGGGCGAGAGAGAGAGAGAGAGATCAACACTGTTTACCCACCAGGACGTGAGACTCTGTACTTGTGAAAAGAACGTGTGAACAACCATCCAAACGTAATAACAGGTTAAATATTAGACAGGCACAAATAACCTGAGAACTGAGAACAACTCACAATAACTCCTTCACCTGATTCTGCTGTATTTCTACGTTTCTCAGCGTCTGAGCATCTACACTGAAGAGGGTCGTGTAAGTCTGGACCTTCATACATCTTCCTCTGGACCACAGAACCACAGCACTGGGCCATCAACCGCCACACAACATCTCATTTTACAGCCAGCATGCTGCTCTCCCCCATATTTACTCCAACACAAGAACCTGCTCCTCTGGGCCTCGCCTGTAGCTCTATGCGCGTCCTTCTATGCTGTTCTATTTCTATACAGGGGCAGCGCGTTAGAAGGAAGCGGAACAGCTGATCGCAGCCCATCAAATACGCATTTATATCGGCGACAACTCACCGCTTTCAGCTGCTCCAGTCGGTCCTTCATCCCTCTTCTCCGGCTGACTTGCTGTCGTGAAAGAGCTCCGCTGTCTCCCGAGGAGGAGTGTAAAAGTTTCCTCCCGGAGTCCGGCTGGATGATTCGGTGGAAAGAGCAGGATATCACGCACAATATGGCTGCTGCGTTTGAGATAAATCTCTCCGCTCGGGGGATTAGGACGGCGGTCGGACGCTGCGCTCCGCTCCGCTCCGCTTTTAATCTCGCAGTAATAATTCGGGAACTCTTCCGAGCGCGCATGCGCAGTGGAGCGCCGCGGTGCCGTTAAAGCGCGCATGCGCAGTGTCTCGACGCCCAGCCGGACGCCAACCTGCGGGGACGTGGTGTGGATCTTTTATCCAGTTATAGATAATAAAAACTATATATGCCGCATTCATACATGTATAAACACTAGATTCCGCATTAATACAAGTATAAACTAGATGCCACGTTGAATCGTGTGAATGCGTCAACAGAGCCGCCATCTTGGGAGGGGCTAGCGCTTTTTTTTTAATGAATGAACGTCTAACAGGGCCTAGGTGGAATACAAAATTAAAGAACCATAAATCGGCAAATTTGAGGTACGATTTTTTATCGTCAGACATGCAAATGTCAGACATGCATTTACGATAGACAAGCTGTTTTTCAAGCCTCAAGATTGGTTTATTGTCAGTACAACAGTATACGCAGTATATACTGTGTATTGAAATAATGTTTCATACAGACCCCCCAAAGTGCAATCATAAAAGAAGTATATACAAATATATATGCATATACACACTAAACTAAACTATGCTAACTAAAACTAAAGCTTAAATATTGTACAGGTTTCTCTATAGGAGAAAAGTAAAACTTTTCTGTACAATAAATGGGTCAAACAGGACGTAACTGGACAACATGTAGGATGCTTGTAAGTGGAAATGTTGGAAATTTCGAACAGGACACACAAGACGAGACAAACATTTGCAGGAATGTGCAAAAAGAGCAGAGATGTGCAAAAATATAACAAAAATATTTTGACATAATTTTCTGTTCAAAATGTAATCTGCATATAGGTGTTTTTTCATTCGAAATAAACCTAAAGTACACTCCTACTGCATGCAGATCAATGCAAATACAAAGACCACAAAAAAGGGCAGCAATGTTCACTGAAATACCCTGGCAGTCTCCATTTTAAGCCCTGAACCATTACCCTTCATACATTCATAATTACTCTTTCATCCAAAGCAACAGGCATTTGTATGGATTTGTAGAGAACTATAGACAACTAGCTGTACACAATAAATTTTTCAGACAAAGAAAATACTTTATTTTTAATATTTAATATGAAAGATGAACATATATTTACCTGCTTAATTGGCTAAAATAACTATAGACAGGGCAGGTCCATACACAGAGGCCTTTTGTATAGATTTGTCCAGAACCGCAATATATACAATATTTTACAAAACAGAAGCTGTCTCTTTCCTGTAAGGTGCAGGTGAGAAGACAGATGCTCTGGTCTCTAACATGAACAACATTATTTGTCGAAGCAAAATTTCATAGCATACAAGACTATAAAATGAAATGTTACTTATGAAATGTTATAGATTGATCCTTTGTCATTACAGCCATACGTGACGCAAAAGTCCTGCATCATCAGAGAAGCATGGCTGAATGAGTTTACATTCCTACCATTTACCAGATGCCGTTATGCAGAGTGCCTTACAGTCAGTAGTGACCGAGTCCCCAGAGACATTTACATTTTATATTTACATTTACAGCATTTATCAGACGCCCTTATCCAGAGCGACTTACAATCAGTAGTTACAGGGACAGTCTCCCTGGAGCAACTTAGGGTTAAGTGTCTTGCTCAGGGACACAATGGTAGTAAGCGGGATTTGAACCCGGGTCTTCTGGTTCATAGGCGAGTGTGTTACCCACTAGGCTACTACCAGAAGAAGAAAGAAATAAGAAAGTGAAGTGATTGTCATTGTGAAACAATGCAGCACAGCACACAGTGACACGGTGAAACGTGTCCTCTGTATTTAAGTACCTTGGTGAGCAGTGTGTGGGGACGGTACCTTCATCAAGGGAACCTCAGTGGCACCTTGATGGTTCGGGATTCAAACCCAGAACCTTCCGATTACAGGTCCACTTCCTTACCTGCAAGGCCACCAATGCTCTTGGTGATGTCCACAGCAAGAACAATGCAGGGGGACACTTTTCCAGCAGGACATGCCACACATTTGAATCCTGAACCGCCAAGGTACTACTGGGTAGCCTGGTGGGTGTAACTCTCGCCACTGAACCACGAGTCCCAGGTTTGAACCCCACTTACTAGTATTGTGTCCCTGAGTGTCTCCAGGGGGGGGACTGTCCCTGTAAATACTGACTGTAAGACGCTCTGGATAAGAGTGTCTGGTAAAATTTAAATGTAAATGCCACTGATGAAGGTCCCGTCCCCACACACTGCTCACCGAGGGTGATGGTTAAATACAGAGGACACGTTTCACTGTATGCTGTGCTGAAGTGTTTCACAATGTCAGTCTTCAGATTTAAATTTTTGTTTTTTTTTGGTGTGAAAAAATGGACCAGACCAAAACATAGGAAAGCTGTGACAGGAAATTGTGGTCATTCCAACTAATACTGATTTTTAGAAGCTTTGAAAGTGAAGTGATTGTCATTGTGATACACAGCAGCACAGTGCCATTTTTCCTCTGCATTTAGGTTGGAGTGGATCCAGTCAAACAGAAAATCATTTTAACTGGCTGAAGAACAAACTCCATCTGTAAACCACCCCCCAAACACTCAACGTGAGAACGTTTCTTCAGACGCTCTCAGGCTTGATATTCAGTTTATTTTTCCTTTATTCCTGCTGACTCCATTCAGGTATTAGGAAACCCGAGCACAATGTAAATTTGATCATGCAAATGAATTGAACAAATAAATAATCATTTTATCAGCGATGAACCAGGATGTTTGAGGACTGCAGCTTCAGCGAAGCACCGCCATTGGTCAGAAAGAACAATCTTGCCACAGGAGCTTTATACACCTTCTATAGAAGCTCATCTGAATAGCATTTATAGAAGTACTTAATATCCACAAATATCTGCACTTGACAATTTCAAAACAGAAATTGGAAGAACATTTGGAACAGAACAGAAAAGTATGAAAAAAATTAAATAACTACAAAAGCTGCTCAGATGTTTCATGAGGGGAATAAAAACCAAACGCACCTAGTTATATTCAGAATGTTTTATTCAAATTCGTCCTCTAAGTGCTGGATTTTCTACAGAGTAACAATCAACTGCAATCCTCCGCCTCCAACACTTTACTCCAGATCCGCTTTATCTGTACGTGTGGGGGTATAGAGGGCCGCGCCGCGGTGTGTTACTGTTAGCAACGTCTACGATGAAAATTAGAGAACCACACAACTTCACTTTCAGCTTGAAAACACAAATAAAACAAAAAAGAAAACTTGAAAAATAAATTCGCATAAGGATTTTACAGTAAAGGGGAGGGGGCGGGGCAGAGACTCCACCAGCAATGAACAGATGATGTCTGCCGACGAGGGGAAAGATTGGGTCAAGAGTCACAGGTTAAAGGTCATCATCCTCATCTGGCAGGGCTGTTTCTGACGCCACCTGAGGAAATAAAGCGGACATTAAAAACTCTTCTTTCAGGACGTCGGCAGGTAGCCGAGGCCGGGAGAGAGAAGTAAGAACTCACTTTGAGGTCATGCTCGTACTGTGCGGCGAGTGAGGGGTCCATGGCGATCTCGGGCGGGGCTAGAGCTGGCATCTCCACAAACTCCAGGTTGGGGTCACCGATGAGCTTTCGGGCGAGCCAGAGGAAGGGCTTCTCGAAGTTGTAATTGCTCTTGGCTGAGATATCGTAGTACTTTTTGGGGGGGGGGTGAGAGAACAGAAGCGTTAAACCCAGATACGGACACGTGGGGGCCACTCAACATCTGATGGGGACCACGCACCCAACACTCACCTGCAGGTTCTTCTTGCGATGGAAAACAATGCTCTTGGCTTTAACCTTCCTGTCTTTGATGTCCACCTTGTTGCCGCAAAGCACTATGGGAATGTTCTCACAAACACGCACCAGGTCTCGGTGCCAGTTGGGCACGTTCTTGTAGGTCACCCGAGAGGTGACATCAAACATTATGATTGCACACTGAGCTGCATAGAGAAAATAAAAAATAAAAGTTGAACGTGAGCACCAAGCGGCAGCCTCACCCTCCTTAGGTGGAGAAGGTGTGGAGATGCTGTACCTTGAATGTAATAGCCATCTCTGAGACCCCCAAACTTCTCCTGGCCAGCCGTGTCCCAAACATTATACTTTATGGCTCCTCTGTTGGTGTGGAAGACCAGAGGATGAACTTCGACCCCGAGGGTGGCTGAGGGAGGAGAGACGGATGAGAACCCGACCGGAACAAAGCAGCACCAGCGACGAGGGGCACTGAGAAAGCTGCTCACCAACGTATTTCTTCTCGAACTCCCCCGTCAAGTGCCTCTTCACAAAGGTCGTCTTACCGGTACCACCATCACCGACCAGGACGAGCTGCAACACAGGAGGAGACGTTTCAGCCCCGCACCCCAAAAACAGGAGACCAACACCGGAATTTAAATTAAATTAACCACCGACTCACCTTAAACTGGACTTGCGGTTCGGTCTCTGCCATGACGGTCCGCGGGTTGATCTCTCGGTCCAAACGAGGCGGTCTGGAGGTGAAGAAAGCGGCGGGTTTAGCGGGAGTCCCGGGGCGGAGCACATGGCCGAATCGCGGCTAGCGGCCTACACGCTGCGCACCCCGAACTCGAACCGGCCGCGTTTACACCCCGAGGAACTCGCACACGCCGGGACGCGGAGTTCGGACCGGATCGGCTTCATGGCGGATGCAGGCGAGGCCGCGGAGAGCAGCAGAAGTGACGGGGAAAGACGCGGCTAGCGGCGCTAGCACGGAGGCTAACCGGCAAATACGCGCAAAACAGCCACGTTAAAAACCGCGTTTCAGCAGAAAGAACGGACATTAAGACAATTCGGCTGTAAACGGACCAGGATCGAGGCGCCAAACAAACGGGGATAAAACAAAAACGCTGCAGAACAAAAGCGGGCAGGTAACGGGGGGGGCTAATGCTAACGGGCGCAGCGGGTTAAAGCGCCAGAAAGGCGGCGGCCAGCCGGCGTCGAGGGGTGGAAGCGCCGCGGCGGGGAGGAATACGCGGGAATAAACGCTAATAAACGCGCGTAGACGCGGATGGAGCGGGAAACGGGGACGTTTCCGCGCCGCTCGCGCCACGCGCAGCTACTCACCGGCGCGAGGGAAGAGGAAATGGCCGCGAGCGCGCGGAAGTCGGCGCGACCCGCACATGTACTTCCGGCCCCGTCACGTGACGCGGCGATTTCAATACTCGTACAAACAAATAAAGAACAACGCTCAACGTCGTTCAGTTATATCAAGAATCGAATAGATATAAAACGTAAACTTAAAGAACAGTCTGACACAAAATGTGTCTGTTTTTTTAGTATTTTGGTCGGACGAACTGGTAAGACATAAAACCAGCCAGAAAGAAATTTAAAGATTTACATTTACTGCATTTACCAGACGCCCTTATCTAGAGCGACTTACAGTCAGTAGTTACGGGGACAGTCCCCCCCTGGAGACACTCAGGGTTAAGTGTCTTGCTCAGGGACACGATGGTAGTAAGTGGGGTTTGAACCTGGGTCTTCTGGTTTATAGACGAGTGTGTTACCCGCTAGGTTACTACCACCCTGAGGTATATTTACATCTATGGATTAAAAAGAAACTATAAATAAGCTAAGCAGAAAAGACAAGTCATTCTTTATATAAAAAAACCTCAAACAAGACATTTACAGACACAGTGAAATTTTTAATATATTGACGTGGGTCAGATCAGAAGTTATTAACATAATCACATTTCCACAAGTTTTCAGGGGATCGTCCCCAAACGAGGTTTAAAGCGAGTTATGTGTACTTTGTTATGGTAGTAGCTATGTACCATTTTAAAAGAAATTTCATTGACATTATTTCTTAAAATAAATTTGTTGGGAAAACTCCAACTACATTTCCACTTCAGTCCTTTAATACAGTTATTCCAAAAGGTAACTGCAGAGGGAACAGGGGCTGAAAAGATCACTAATATTCCTATTCATCTCTTTATAGATCTCTGTTCAGATGTATTACAGAGATCTAAGCAAGGTGATCTAATAAGAGGGTGCAGAATAACTACCCCACACACAAGTACATCTCTGACAATAGTAAATTATTTTAAAGAACGAGGAAATAGAGGCCGCCTCGAGTTACTGTCCTCTGTGGATCTGGTACGGGTGGAAGTCTTGGGGAAGATAGTCCTTGATGTGCCGTGGCTGGAGCAGGTCGGCCTTCTTTACGATTCTCTTCCTACTAGAATCTGGTGAAACTTTGCAGCAGTCGTGGAGCAGCGTCGTGACGGACCAGACACGCCATCGAATAAAATGTCACATTAAGTGTAATGTGATATATATATATATATATATATATATACACACACACACATAAAAAAAACCTTCATACTACATACACACATACTTTTGTAAATTAATGTACATGAACACACACTGACCTGACTTTGGAGAGAAAAGACGCAGAACGATGGACGTTGTAGTAAAAAGATTTCCTGCCTTCCCTCGTCCTCTCAGCTGCCTAATCTGTTCCCAATCCGCTGTTTTTTACACACACACACACACACACACACACACACACACACACACACACACACACACAATCATTACAATCCCATCTGGCAGCCACTGCTGATGCTACATTTTCACAATTATTATAATAATACTAAAAATAAGAAGATATGAATCGCTCCAGTATTAAGTGAACATGTGATACACAGTGTCACATGTGATACACAGCAGCACAGCACACGGTGCACACAGTGAAATTTGTCCTCTGCATTTAACCCATCACCCTGAGTGAGCAGTGGGCGGCCATGACAGGCGCCCGGGGAGCAGTGTGTGGGGACGGTGCTTTGCTCAGTGGCACCTCAGTGGCACCTTGGCGGCTCGGGATTCGAACCGGCAACCTTCTGATTACGGGGCTGATTCCTTAACCGCTAGGCCACCGCTGCCCCAAAAAAACAAAGGCATTGCCTCGCCGTCGGGGGATCGAACCCCGGTCTCCCGCGTGACAGGCGGGGATACTCACCACTATACTAACGAGAAGCTTATGAGATAAATATACCTTTTTATATTATTAATTTCATACAAATTACTGGATAAAAGATAGATGCCAATGAACTAAACTGGTTCTTCACTTCAGTTCATTAGAAATTTCCAAATGACCAACACTCATCTAACAGCTCACATGACAAAACATACATTTAATATTCAAACCTCACTTACTACCATTGTGTCCCTGAGCGAGGGACACACCTGCGTGTCTCCGGAGGGGACTGTCCCTGTCACTACTTACGTCTGATAAGTGCTGACGTATATATATGTGTGACTATAGTAATAATCAGAGTAATAGTTAGTAATTCGTTTTTTATTGTGGATGCAGAAGTGCACATTGGTGTAATAACAGGGTTCTGCTGTTCTAAAAAGAATCTTGTTAAAATAAATAAAAATAAATCCTCAGGCTCATTTTGCGTCACGTTTGTCACAAGGACATTCACACATTCCAACATCAACTGGAAAAGGGTTCATTCTGTACGTTTTTAAGAACTGTGCATATTTACAGAGGATCTGATGGAATAAAAGTGATCAAAATTTGAAGCATTTCCATTTTCAGATTAAAACATTCAACTCTTGATCAGCGAGGGCCTTGCAGATAAGGATCAGGGTACCGTCCACACACACACACACACACACACACACAGCTCCCCTGTGTTCTCCAGCAGCGTCGTATTGGCGATACACACACCCTCCCCTCTAGTCTGGTTTCCACGCGGAAGTCCGGCGCCTCGATCGTCTCAGCGTTCCGCTCAGCAGCTCTACAGCGGAACAGCGAGGTATTTCTCCCATTTCTCTCCTCCAGAACGGGCCCCAGTGCGGCGCGTTCTGGGCTTGTTGGTGTTCGTCACGTCGAAGATGGCGGATCAGCCTGAGCGCAGCGGAGACGGTTCTGATGCTGAGCCTCCGGCCGAGACGGATCGCTTTGGATTCATACTGCGCAACGGACACAGTGACCGGTAGGTGTGTCCCTGTCCCCGACCTTGACCCCTGTACTCAAGGTCACGGTCCCACTCGTTCTGTAACTCTTTAGAACCACCTGTTCAACGCCTTTTTACTGTTTGCTTGAGTCCAACTGTCACTTTGAACGGCGCCCAACATCCTGCCCGTTGCCATGGAGACCTCTGCTCTGTCGGTGTGCGGTTTCCTGTTGTCGGGGGTTTGGCTGCAGGTTTCCTGTGATGAAAGTTCTTGATGCCGTTTTTATCCGACACAAGTGACATTAGAACCCAGCAGAACTGCGCAGAACCCTCCTGTTGTTGGCTTTCAGTGAAGGGCCGTCCCCGGTGGAGGTGAGGCACAGAGAGAACAAGTGGCTGAGCATCATCAGTCAGTGGGAGGACGTGTCTCACAGGAGGAGCAGCAAGGTGTGTGTGTGTGGGTGACGTTCTACGTTAAAGAACCCTGCTATAGAACACCGATCGTGAGGATTCTTCATCCTTGTGACCCACCACAGGTCAAAGTTCAGTGCCAGAAGGGCATCCCAGCATCCCTCAGGGCGAAGTGCTGGCCGCTGCTCTGCGGCGCCCTGTGCAGGATGCAGCAGAGTCCGGCGCACTTTCAGGTGAGGTGGTGGTGGTGGTGGCGCGGAACCCGGCGCGTGGTTCCGCACGCCGTCTTCAGCGCCCGCTTCTCCCCTCGCACCTCCAGGCCCTGGACGAGTCTCCGGCGCTGCAGTCCTGGGTGGACGCGATCGAGAGGGACACCGACAGGCAGTTCCCGTTCCACGAGATGTTCCTCTCCAGAGACGGACCCGGGTGACGCCCCCCTCCCGCTCCGCGCCGCTCCGCTTCTCTCGGCCAGACTCGGCCTGACGGTGGAACCTCTTTTTCAGGCAGCGCGGGCTGTTCCGCGTCCTGAAGGCCTACACCCTGTTCCGGCCCGACGAGGGCTACTGCCAGGCCCAGGGTCCCGTGGCCGGCGTCCTGCTGATGAACATGCCCACTGAGGTACGAGATGAAGTTCTCCGTGGAGAACGAGACGCTGAAAATATTACACCAGGTTCTCCACGTCCGCTTTTTACCGCCTTTTCCTCAGGAGGCCTTCTGGTGCCTGGTGCAGATTAGCGAGTTTTACCTCCCCGGGTACTACAGCCCCCTGCTGGTGAGGGAGCAGATTCACTGTTTATTTCTCCTCTTTATTCAGCGGGCTGCAGGAACTCTGCTTGTCTCTGCTTCTCGGTAGGAGGGTGTGCTGTTCGACGCCGCCATGCTGTCCTGGGTCCTGAAAAGGACGTGTCCCGCCGCACACAGGCACCTGCGAAAACAGGGGGTGGAGCCTCTCATGTTTGCCACCGATTGGCTGATGTGCCTGTACACGCGACACCTGCCCTTCAACACCCTGCTACGGGTGTGGGACCTTTTCTTCTGCTACGGTCAGAGTGAAGCGTCTTATAGAGAATCTCTCAAGAGGACGGCCGTCCCCACCACTCCCTCACTCACCCCGCTCCACTTCCTCCGCCAGGCGTGCGGGTGCTCTTTCAGGTGGCCGTGGTGCTGGTGCGCAGGGTTCTTGGCCGAGGGGGACAGAGACACGAGTGCGAGGGACAGGTGGAGACCCTGGAACGTCTGAGGGGGGTGAAGGAAAGTGTCCAGCATGAGGAGGCGGACGCCTTCATCCAGGAGGTAAAGATTTCCGTTTATGCCCTCATCCAGAGCGCCTTACAGTCAGTAGTTACAGGGACAGTCCCCCCCTGGAGACACTCAGGGTTAAGTGTCTTGCTCAGGGACACGATGGTAGTAAGTGGGGTTTGAACCTGGGTCTTCTGGGTGTGTTAACTGCTAGGTTATGACCACCCTGGTGGTTTAGCAGATGCTCTTGTCCAGAAAGACGTTGATCACATCCTGAACCTTACATTTAAAAACCAAAAGGACAGTCAGGAGAATAATGGAGGAGAAGTTTATGGTTTCGTATTTGTTCTGTCTCCTCCTTGTGGCTGGTATTTATGTTCTGACTCTCGTCTCAATCACTTCTTCTCGAGGTGTGTGCGATTCCCCTCTCTGAAAAAGACCTGCAGAGGCGGACGACACGAGAACTGGAAAAATGGAGAAAAGAAAGGCCCAACTCGACCTTCAACCCACAGGAACGTTGCCATGGATACCTGACGGTATGGGAAAGGATAAAGGTTCAAGAGGAGAAGAAGGAGCGTGAGGAGAAAGAGAGGGGACACCTGTCTCTACCTCTCCTCCGGTCTCCATCCTCTCTCTCCCCATCACTGCTGAGGAAGAAGTGGAAGAAGCGAGGAAGCAGGTCTGTGATGGAGGAGCATGAAGGAAGCACTGGAGATGAGAAGGAGGGACGGAGACTAAACCAGCAAGGAAAGGAGGACAGAAACAGCACAATCAGTAGAGGTATTGATGTGGTTCAGAAAACCTCCGTCGCCTCCGTTCCGCAAATCCACATTGTTATGGAGGAGGAGTCGACTAAAGAACGCAGCCAATCAAAGGCAGACGCACTGAGGACGTCTCAGCCGGGACCACTACAGAGACAAAAGAGTGATCAAGCAGAGGGGAAGCATGAAACTGAGGAAGAGACACTCATAGGTCAACAAAAAGATGAAGAGCACAAAAACAAGGGTCAACAGGAAGTAACTAAGCAGGATGTGTTCAATCAGATGCAGAATGATCAACAGGAAGTAATATACCAGACACAAATAGACCAACAGGAAGTAATCAATGAAACGCAGAAAGGCCAACAGGAAGAAATTAATGAGAGACATAATGATCAACAGGAAGCAATTAACCAGATAAAAAAGGACCAGCAGGAAGTAGGAGATCACATGTATAAACACCAAGAGGAAGTAATCAATCAGCAGGAAGTAAGCGATCAGATGCAGAATGAACAAGCCATAAGCAGTCAGATGAAGAAAGACCAACAGGAAGTAATAAATGAGATGCAAATGGACCAACAGGAAGTAATTCATGAGATGCAAAAAGACCAACAGGAAGGTATTAATGAGAGACAGAATGATACTCAGGAAGCAATCAACCAGATACAAAAGGACCAACAGGAAGTAAGCGATTTGACACAGAAAGACCACCAGGAAGTAATCAATCAGAAACAGAAAGATCAGCAGGAAGTAATCAATCAGAAACAGAAAGATCAGCAGGAAGTAATCAATCAGAAACAGAAAGATCAGCAGGAAGCAACCAATCAGATGCAGAATGAACAAGAAAGCAGTCAGATGAAGAAAGACCAACATGAAGTAATAAAAATGACACAGAAGGGCCAACAGGACGTAAAACATCAGGCATATAAACACCAACAGGAAGCAATCAATCAGACTCAAAAAGACCAAAAAGAAGTAAGCAAGTTGACACAAAAAGACCACCAGGAAGTAATCAATCAGGAACAGAATGATCAGCAGGATGCAGAGAAGAATCAGCAGGAAGAGCGGATTCACATACAAACAGATTACAGGGAAGCTGATGATACGCAAAACAGCAAACAGGAAACAGAGGAGCAACTATATGAAGATACAGACGAATTACATGGGTTACAACACAGTGATCAACAAGAAGAAACAAATCAAAGTCAGCAGGGTGGAGAGATGCTAAAGACTCAACAGGAAGTGGAGAAACAGACACAGGAACCAGGGAACCAGGGTGAAGAACTGACGTGTGAAGAACAGAAAAGAGACTTGACCCAAACGGATGAAAAAAGAGATGCACAGATAAGGATGGACCAGGAGGACATGAGAATAACAGATGAAAGACAGCAGAAGACATCTAGAATGTCCACTCAGGCTGAAACACAAACAAACCAAACTGGTGCCATTCAAACAGTTTCTGAAGAGCAGCCTGATTCAGAACCACAAACACAGACAGAAGAACCACATTCAGAGGTTCTTGCACCATCACCAAGTAACACGCCAAGCCCAACACACTTTAAACCTCACACCCTAAACCCGACACCACAGATCGGCAGCCCCAAACGTCTGGGTCTGTTCAGCATACTGAGGGGAGGGGCCAAAAGTGGGCGTGGACATAAAACTCAGCCAGTTCCGAAAATCCTCATCCAGGACTTCAGCGAGGAAAAGGTCCAAGAGAAAGTGACGTCGAGGGAGAGGCGGCGGCGGCGGCGAGAGCAGGAGAGGAGACAGAAGGAGGAGGAGAAGCAGCGCAGGAAACAAGAGAAAGAGCTGCAAGGAGGAGGAGGAGAGAAGGAGCGCAGGAAGCCACAGACAAGGGGGAGGAGTTTTCAGGTACAGGGGAGTCAAGGCAGGGCCACAGATAACCCCGCCCACAACTCCCAAACATGGGTCACAAGGAGAAACTCTGCCCCCTTTTCAGAGAATTACTTTTGATGATTGACCGCTTGTGACATATTTATAAAAGAAAGACAATATAAAACAAAAATAGAAATAAAAATATATTCTTTTACAAGACAATGATATAGATGACCACACTGCTTTAACAGAAATGGAGGTGACTGGGGGAACTGGTATCCAGTTCTCGCCGCCGCTCGGCCTGATTTGGGGATGACCGTGTCCGTTTTCATTGTTCGTCTTCGCTGTCGCTGGCCAGAACGTCCTGGTTTTGCAGCGTCTGATTGGCTGTCTGAGAAGATGTGGGCAGAACTGACCCAAAGAAGAAGGAGCAAAACTGAGACAGAGAATGTGGGGAGAGACAGAAAAATTGTGATTGGATTGGAATATTGAGATACAATATTGAATAAAAGCTTTAATATTTCCCACTGACTTTTTTACTGTGTGGCCGCTGCTCTTCCTCCTGTTCTCTCTCTGAACTTGATCGGGGCTCTGTCCGGCTGGAAGGTCCCGCCATTTCGCTGGTTTCCATAGCGATGAGATACGAGTCCATGTCATCACACATGAAGTCGTCAGCAGGAGGCGGAGTTCGGGGGCTTGAGGTGCGGTGGAGAAAAGATGAAGTGACTGAAGGGTCACATGATTATTATTCCTTTGTTAGACCAGACGGCGTACCGTTTCTTATGGCCGTTGTCATGGTTACAATGGGAGTCTTCTGATAACGTGGCCAAAACAAAGTTGGCCTCCAGGACGCTGTCAGTCACGCTCAGTACCACTGGACTGCAACCCCACACACAAACACCATCTAGAATTAACGCTAGAAACAACATTTATATAATAAGAAGAAGAAAATGAAGAATCTTCATAACCTTCCGGGTTCATCAAAGTGCATAGAGACTGGGAGATCAGTAGATTCCGCGAACACAAGCACTCCCTAAAGATTTGTCAAAAAGAATAATAATAAATAATTAGCCATGTTAAAAAGAGGTAAAAATGTTCACATGCCTGGAGCGTCACTCACCCTCAACTCCTTCAGACAAAACGTGATGCTGGTCGGTGCAGAGACTGAAAAATGAAGAAACTCTTCTGAACTTAGACACAACTCCGTCCTCATTGCTTTAGCCTGGTCTAAAAAAAAAAAAAAAATGCATAAAAGAAAAATATATTTAGTAAATAGATAGAGGAAGGACGCTGGGCCAGGACACATCGCTGCATGTAATGCGTTTTATAGATGCACCATTTAATGTCTATCATTTTTATTAGCACAAAAATGGAAGCAGAGGCTGGGAAAACTGAGGCTATCTTCTGGCAATTACAAAAGCAAAGTCTGAGGCGTGGAGGAATAAAAACTATGACCATGAAAAATTATAACATAATTGACTGTACCAATTATGTTGGTACAGTCATGTTGGCCAGAAATTAGTGAGCCATTGAGAAGTTAGGTTGCATGTCCTGACTCCCTTGTTTACGTTTTAATATAACCTGTATCTGTTGGTTCTATTTTTTCATAGAGGTACATAAAAACAGATTGTGCAACATATACCAGCATCATTTTCCACATGATTCTTTAACAAAAGACGGTCCGCAGTCACCGACGCTTTCACCTCCTCCAGAGATGGAGGGAAATGGAGCACTGTGTCCACCAATAACCTGAAACAGATAGAGAGAGAGAGTTCTGGGTGGATTTGTAGGCCTCTGAGGCCATGTGGCCAGTGCAGGCTCTGACCCTTCACACAGACCGAACAGGCTTCAAAACGTCCTACTAATTGGAAAGAAAGTATGGGGAGGTTGGGATGTCTTTGGGTATTGCTGGGTGGATGGGTGGGGGGACAGGTGGGTGGACCTGTGGATATACGGGTGGGTGGATAAATGGGTGGGTGGGTGAGTGGAAGGAAGGGGTGGATGGCTGGGTGGAAGAGTGGACGGGTAGATAGGTTAGTGGATGGATTGTGGGTGTATGGGTGGACAGGGTGTAAAGTCAGGAGACCTGGGTTGGGCTTGGAGAACGTTGGCACAGCGTTCTTTATCAAACACAGCCTGGAGACTCTCACAGTCCTGGAAGGACAAGTTGTGTGTCTTCAACAAGCCTGCAAGACAGACATAAATGCCTGTTGCCTGCTGCAGACGATTCAGTTTCCATTTAAAAGAATGCAGGTTGTTACCGTGTTTGCAGTGCAGTGTGAACGTCAGCCGGCTTTTCTCAGAGTTCAGTTCAATGTGACACTTTTCCACCGTCCTCTCCAGAGAAGAGAGGGACCTGAACACTGCCTGAACACTCTGACAAGATTTATTTCACTAATTATGCTGAATTCACAGACATCATCTTAGCAGAAAAAGTCTAAAAACTCAGCTATAGCGAGGCGGGTCCCGCTGTGCTCACCTTAATGGGCATTTTACAGCGGAAGCCGCGTCCGTGGGAGACGTGGAATTTTTGGAAGAAGAGCGGGGAGAGAAGAAAGCAGGCGAACGCCGAGCGAGACGAGTTCACCGTGCGCAACGTCAGCTGTGGGAAAAGGCAGGTGTTACTAGAAACGTGGACACTCGGTTCCATGAAGGTCTGGCTGGATCTATGACGAGTGGGGGCCAAGTAGGACGATGGTTTCAGGGACAAATCTATGAATTAGCATTACTTTTTGCACTTTTACGACACAGTATTTGGTGGACTGCTGGAATTGAGAATTATATTTAAAAAAGCATTATTTATTCATGTGACCAGTGAGGGACCAGCAAGGAGTCCAGGACACAACGTCCAGGCATAAAGTTGTCTACTCAACTCCATCATCTAGCGGCTCCAGGTACAAATCCTCTCCAATCCGAGACAGCGAGTGAACGGCCTTGGCCAACACTGAAACAGAGACATGTAGGACACACAGAGACATACCGGGAGAGGGAAACACAGAGACAGACCCCGACAGAGACACACAGAGGGACACACAGAGACAGAACATAAATGACAGTAGAATTAAAAATGATGTGTAAGATACTGACGTATGCCGACTCAGCTGGGTTTTCACTGTATTTGACTTTAAAAGTTTAAAAGCAGCTCAGTTTACCTTTCACGTTTCCCCCCGTCGCCACACAATCCATGATGAATTAAACTTCCCCCAAAATATTCCCAAAGCGCTTACAGACAAAACAACTGGGGCCAAAACTCACATATTTCCCCAGCGTGAAACAAAAAGCGCCTCATTCCGTGAAATAATAATAAAAATAGTGCGGCGACCTGACACACCACGCACTGTTTACTTCCGGGAAGCCGTGTCGCGCCTTTTCCTCTACAGCCTATCAGAGGTCTGCGCGGGTTTCTGCCTGTCGCCTATTGGATGTGACGTAATAAAAAGGCGACTGCAAAATGGTATAAATTCCGACGTTTAACACGTTTTATGTTGTGATATTGAACGTTAGACAAGTGAAAACACTATAGTTCATCTTCAATATGCTTAATCGCAGTTCATATATATATATATATATATATGTGTGTGTGTGTGTGGTGTGTGTGTGTGTGTGTATGTATATGTATATATGTATGTATGTATGTATAGGTATGTGTGTGTATATGTACCCCCCCCCCCCCCCCCCCACACACACACACACACACACACACACACACACACACACATATATATATATATATATATATATATATATATATATATATATATATATATAAACTAAGTTTAATAACCATGCACCAGCAGACCAGAGTGAGTGTGTGTATGTACAGTGGGATCGAGCAGGTTTCGCAGGAACACGTCGTTACTGCGACAAAGTCTCAGCAAATTATCTTTCACAGAACTCAGGGTTCCATCAAACATCCACAAAAACACACACGCAGGGTACAAATACATAACCCCTACTGAACCTACTACACCCATGTTCTCCTTGCACTCATCCTCATCAACCCCAAAACTGAGGGCCACGCCCTCAGCCAGAAGTCAATAAATCATCATAACCGCGCCGTGCGTGGCAGTTGTGATGTAGTATCTGCTTATGGACTTGTGCACAGTTGCACACATCCAGAATGTGAGTGAATGTCAGAGTCACGTGGATAGAAATGAGGAAAGTCATGTGGACTCACTAGTCTTTCAGGTTAGTCGAGATCAGGGCTGAGGACTGAGCCCTTCACCTGCTCTCAGAAATAAAACCAATATGCTGGCAGTAAGAAACCAGTCCAGAGAAATCAGGAAAAGGTGCACGAAAGAGAAGGAACGCCGAGCTGAGCAAAAGGAACAGGGTAGGTGGGAGGAAGGAGGAGGAGAAGAAGCTATTCAATGTAAAAATGAGGAACGATTTAAATCGCAGGCACTTTCGGTAGACTGAAACATTTCTGGAAAACTGAGTGGGGGATGAATCCTGTTTGTCCACCATAGAAGCCCTGCTGCCTGGTAGCTGCTGAAATGAGCCCCGCCCTTTTTCTCCTTCTGGCTTGAACGTCTTGTATGAGTGTGAATGGCTCATTTGAAACCTGCATCGGACACTGAGGCCCTGCTGCAGTCCATGCTCCAGAAGCTGAAGCTTCACACGTCTGAAGACGAGAAACTGAAGGAGAACTCAGAAGATCTTGACGCCGCGTGTCTGTCTGGAGAGGTCCAGGAATGCAGGAATCATGTACGCCTCCGCACTAAACCTGGAGTTGTCTCCCCTGCATCCAGAAGACATGGGGGCTTGTGGGCTTCATCTACACATTCTACAGAACACAGAGACGATGAAGAGGAAATGCCAAGGTGGGACAGGAAGCAGATGATATTTTCTTACTCCCGTCAGAATTCAGAGAAAAGTGAGGAGATCACTGAAAGTCCAGAGGAGAACATCACAAAAACCCTGAATTCTGAGGAACCCAAAAGCTACATCGGGAGGACAGAGGAGAATCTCCACCTCTCTATGAAACCCAGTTCAGTGGATCAGGCTCTTTATAAACTGGGCCATTACAAAATGAAATTTCCACAGAAGTCCACCTCGGACAGAACAAACGCTGCTAGAACCTCAGGGGGAGATGATCACGGAGAAGTTAAAACGCAGCTGAAGAACCACAAGAGAAAATGGAGTGAAACCAAAACAAAAAAATGGTCTTGGAAGAAAAAAGATAAACGGACCCAGAACGAAAAAGCAATGAAGCTCTCGGAAGAGAAAGAATCCCAGGTAGAGGAGATCTGATTCATGACTCTACTCTACTCTACTCTTTATTGCACCTCGATACCTGCTCAGATATTCATTCACATTTAATGAATCATTAAACATTTGAATGAATTTCTGATCCCAGTTCATAGTTTGTTTAATGTTTCTGTAGACATGGATGCATATGAAGATATTTATTATAATTAATATTCCAACCTTCCTTTCCCAGCCTATTCAGCCATCCGCCCATCAGGTATCTTGTCAATCATCCACATTGGAACAAAGCTATGTAATGGACACTTCAGACCAGGACAGTGAGGACTTTAGGTAAATAAGTCTCTTCATCTAATTCAACCTCAGGTCTTGTCATCTGATCTCTAATATGTGACGTATGTGAAATTCCTCTTTCGTTTACTGAAGCCACGCCCCTGCTGATATCCCTGGGGCCAATTGTCATCATTTCCTCTGACATCATTACTTACAGAATTCTCCACATATCAGGCATAGAAATCATACTTCAGTGTGGGCTGATTGAAACGGAATGATTATTTGATGCTGCAGATGTAGCTGTGGAGTTCAAGTCACCTTAGAGGTGGAGGTCATCACACATAGATCTTGTGAAAAACAAGATGAATCGGAAATCACTGATCAGCACAAGTTTAAACTGGGCCAAATACAGGATGCTTTTCTTGTTTCTGAATCTTTGTTTTAATTCATGCATGTTCTCTCTCAGCAATTTTGACCTTGGTCTGGGTTCCATCAGTCTGATGGAGGAGCTTTTCACTGAACCAGAATGGACCAGGTTCATTTCCAACAGCCAATCAGAAACCAGACCTACTTCTCAGCAACAGAGTGATCAGTTTACAACAAGCAACATGAACACAACCATGTGCTCGAGGAATGAAGAGATAAGTTCTAGGCTCAGCCAATCAGAAACAGCCAAGGAGAACTACAATGTCCCTGAACTTGTGCTGGACCTCAACCAATCCCAGCTGCAGACCACACAGCTGAACCTGGACCAATCACAGAGCATCGAAGTCATTCTCTGCCAAGAACACCATTCAACAGAGGCGGAACCTGAACAGAACCCAATTCCAGCTCCACAGCTCATCCCCCTTCTGGATTTGTCTTTTCTGAAGGTAAGTCTGGTAAGTGTGAACCTAGTGGACCTTGGAGTTTGGCCTGCGTTTGGTTTAGAGTTAATGGATCTGATGTGCACCACATGTTTCGTTTGGAGGAAAAAACAAGAAGAACTACAATGTTTGGGATGGCAGAATACTGTTCTGTCCCATCCTGGATGAAATTTCCCACCATCCTCAACATTTCTGCTTCAACCTTTTCTCTTCAGCTGCTCACTAGGGGCACCATTCTTCATAAAAGCTTTACAATAAAAATTAAAGAACAATGCAAAAATGGTCATCAATACTGACCCAGCAGGTAAGGAAGCGGCCCCGTAATCGGAAGGTTGCCGGTTCGAGTCCCAGTCCGCCAAGGTACCACTGAGGTCCCCTTGATGAAGGTCCCGTCCCCACACACTGCCCACTTTCACCAAGGGTGATGGTTAAATACAGAGGACACGTTTCCCCGTGTCACCGTGTGCTGTACTGCAGTGTTTCACAGTGACCATCACTTCACTTTACACTGAAAAAAAATTGAGAGTGTCAAAAAAATGTCAAATTTATATAGAATTTAGCAGGCAGGGGTCAATCCTACTAATCTGGATGTTAAAATAAAGTGGACGCGAATGCACGTGATTGATAATGAAGCAGGTAGAGATTCCTTCAGGGTTGGACATAAACTAACAAGAAGATGCAATATTTTGTTACCCTAATTATGAATGTAAAGTACAGTAACGCATTAAACTTATGATGGAGGGGACGTGAGCAAGTGTGGGATTTAGATACAAAAAAGTGATGAAGATTAATTTTACTACTTGCATAAAGATTTGGTCCAGGTTTAGAGTGCTGTTGTTAGCAGACGCTGTTTGATAGACTTCAGATAGGGAGTAAAACAAATCATGAAAGTGAAAGTGAAGTGATTGTCACACGTGATACACAGCAGCACAGCACACAGTGCACAGAGTGAAATTTGTCCTCTGCATTTAACCCATCACCCTTGGTGAGCAGTGGGCACCATGACCAGCGCCCAGGGAGCAGTGTGTGGGGACGGTGCTTTGCTCAGTGGCACCTCAGTGGCACCTTGGCGGATCAGGATTCGAACCAGCAACCTTCTGATTACGGGGCCGCTTCCTTAACCGCTGGGCCACCACTGCCCCTCATGATGATGAGAAGATTATGATGATGGAGAAGATTACAGCAGCATTGCAGTTAAGAGAAGAAGACTTTTTTTGTATTGTACTTGAATATATTTCTTCATTTATAAACTGTATATGACTAGTATAATGTTATGTGTTTATATCTCCTGTTCTGGAATAATGAAAAAAAAAAACATCTCCATCTCCAAAATTGGTTTTGATCTTTTCTGATCATCTCTTCTGCCAGTCAGTTGAGGTTCCAACGTCCCCACTGAAGAGTCCTCTGGACAGGAGAACAGAGGAGGATGAAGATGAGGCTGAACTGCTGGTTTGTCTCTCCAGATCTTCATCACCTTCCGTCTGCTCCTCTCCACTTGACTCGCTTTCTCTGGATTCCAGCTCATCTTTGTCTACAGATGCTGTAAGCAAAAAGGTCAGAGGTCAGCTCATCACCTACATTGTGTGTGGTGCATCTGGACAAGACTATCACTGTCTGTCTCTGTTTTGTGTTGCAGCGGAGGACTAATGATGTCCGGCGTGTTCGTTTCGCCAAGACGGTCACTGTTGTCCCTCCCTGCGAATCACCTGACGAAGACGACTGGACGGAGGAACCACCACCGCGTCAGAATCTTCCTAACTGGATTGTGGCTTTGAGAAGGAAGTCCAAAAACAACTGACCCGAGTCTTCAGCGTAACCCGAGACCAAACGTCAAATGGAGATTAAAAGGCCATTTTGACTGTAAATACTGAGCTTTATTTCACTTCTGATGCAAGCACAAACACACAAGCATGTTGGTTACACACTTCAGGTCCAACAGAAGCCGACTGGACGCTGTATTCACTGTGTATGAAAAATCCCGGCAGGGTGTGGATCTGGTCAGGGAAGCTGCCCGATGGAGAAAGCCCCTGAGTCTTCAGAATGCTTCTCCTCCAGTTTGGCTTTACGGGGTCGTGGGCTCTCCTGGGACATCTGGGAGAGCTGGTTACTCTCAGAGGTGTGAACAGTGGTCACCTGCAGTGACAAGACAACACTCTGTGTCCATTGTCATGACGGCGAGGGCTCCAGATTCTAAACTCTGGACCACAGTGGTCATATGACCAGGAGATCTTTTTCTCACCTCCTCAAACTTCTTGGCCTTGTACTGCTCCGCCCCCTTCAGGAAGTTGAGGAGGATGAGGTCACAGAGGACGGTTCCCTGCAGCAGGGTGGAGAAAAGCGGGGCTTCATCTCAGCATCTCCATGTCTGGTTCTACAAAAACCCAGGCTGTTTCATGAAGACCATATTCCTTACCAGACCCACTGACGTGAATGCTGCTACGACGTTGATCACCGTCGGGACGGCGTTGAATTTTCCAGCCTGCGGGGGTCAGAAGATAGAAGGATATTAACATCATCTTGGCTCTCCTTCCGGGAATGAGGAGAAATGGACCCGGCACTCACTTTACCAGACACCAGTATGTCGAAGCGGATGGCGAACGCTTTGTGGAGGGTCCGGTACTCGGTGCCGTCTGGAGACCGGAAGTATTTAGCGAACCTGCAGAATAAAAAGCGTGTGGAATGGGAGGAATTCGCTGTGTGGAGAACGGCCAGTGAGAAGGTTTGGGCTGATGGAGAATGAGCACCTGAAGTTGTAGCCTTTGGAGACCTTGTTGTCCTGGAACACGTCGTCCAGCCTGGTGAAGGAGTAGGATGGTTTGCACTCCTCCTCCGACTGGTCCAGATCACACACCCAGCCGACGTTTATCCCGATTTCTCCTCCCTGCACCATGACAGCAGTGACAGTGGATTTAGGGTGGGGTGGAATTAAGGAGGAATTAAGATGGAATTAGTGTGACTGGAGACAGAACTGAATGAGATTTTTTCATTTGATCTCTTGTTAGCTGGAAGTAAAATATAATGATCGTTGGATCGGGGTCGGAATCACCGTTGAAGCGATTGTGTTGAAGCTCTCGTTGGTGTATTTTAGAATGTCTCCCACTCTGAAGATGGGGCAGGATGGGTTGTGCACCGGGTCGTATTTACACGTCTTTATGTACTTCTCATCGATGTTGGATGGGAAATTCCCTCTATGACACAGAAACCATAATCAATAAGAACATACAAAACATATGACTGCCAGCGATCATATGAATGTGTTTTCTATAAAACAATTTTCTGATGTGTTAAAATCTAAAATCAGTAAACAATTCAAATGAATCAAGAAAATAGAATAAACATTAAATAAACAAATATCAATTTGAAATGAAACCATGAATGCATATTCACACATGCATGATGAAAATGTTTTACTGACACCATCTCAGAAAGAATTGAAGTGTATTGTCAACATTAAACGATGTTAAACATTAGAAACAAGTAAAGACAGCAAATAAGGCTATACCTGTATAAAT
Source organism: Denticeps clupeoides (assembly GCF_900700375.1). Lineage (NCBI taxonomy): Eukaryota > Metazoa > Chordata > Actinopteri > Clupeiformes > Denticipitidae > Denticeps > Denticeps clupeoides. The sequence goes on along the minus strand of NW_021630083.1, from coordinate 558,454 downwards.
GTGTGTGTGTGTCTGTGTGTGTGTGTAGAGAGGAAGTTACCTTGTTACATTAAACATGGGGAAGCGAATACTGTTCTTGATAAAAATGGTAAAGTTTTCCGCCTCCTTCATGGGAGACCTGAAATAAAGAAGCAAAGATGGAAACCAGGTTTTGACGCAGGCGTGAGCAGGTCTGAACATCTGAAGCAGGCGTGAGCAGGTCTGAACATCTGAAGCAGGCGTGAGCAGGTCTGAACATCTGAAGCAGGCGTGAGCAGGTCTGAACATCTAAGCAGGCGTGAGCAGGTCTGAACATCTGAAGCAGGTGTGAGCAGGTCTGATCATCTAAGCAGGCGTGAGCAGGTCTGAACATCTGAAGCAGGTGTAAGCAGGTCTGATCATCTAAGCAGGTGTGAGCAGGTCTGATCATCTAAGCAGGCGTGAGCAGGTGTGAGCAGGTCTGAACATCTGAAGCAGGTGTTAGCAGGTGTGAGCAGGTCTGAACATCTGAAGCAGGCGTGAGCAGGTGTGAGCAGGTGTGAACATCTGAAGCAGGCGTGAGCAGGTCTGAACATCTGAAGCAGGTGTTAGCAGGTGTGAGCAGGTCTGAACATGTGAAGCAGGCGTGAGCAGGTGTGAGCAGGTCTGAACATCTGAAGCAGGCGTGAGCAGGTGTGAGCAGGTCTGAACATCTGAAGCAGGCGTGAGCAGGTGTGAGCAGGTCTGAACATCTGAAGCAGGCGTGAGCAGGTGTGAGCAGGTGTGAACATCTGAAGCAGGCGTGAGCAGGTGTGAGCAGGTGTGAACATCTGAAGCAGGCGTGAGCAGGTCTGAACATCTGAAGCAGGTGTTAGCAGGTGTGAACATCTGAAGCAGGCGTGAGCAGGTGTGAGCAGGTGTGAACATCTGAAGCAGGCGTGAGCAGGTGTGAACATCTGAAGCAGGCTGAGTTAGAAGATGAAGTGAAGGATGAGACTCACACAGTGTTGATCGTATCATCTTCAGCAGGACACCAGCCTCGGATCTCACATCTTTTCTCCCCCCTCGGGCCCTCAACACACTTCCCAGTCAAGATTCCTGATTCACAACAGACATGGAAAAAACATCAAAGGTCAATACACATCTCTCATCATGGATTTATGGTTTTTTTTTATCAGCAATAACGATTAGTGTCTATTATTCATGGAAAGGTCATTTGGGGCCATGAGGAAAACCTCACCATTTTCCAGTACTGATAATGATGAACAGTCAGAATCTGAGACGCATTCAAACTTCTTACTGGACTGATTGAGAGAGAGAGAGGACGAGAGGGCGTGCGAGAGAAAGAGTGAGAGAGGGTGAGAGAGGGTAAGAGAGAAAGAGAGTGAGAGAAAGGGCAAGCAAGAGAAAGAGGGAGACAAGACAGAGGGCGAGAGATATAACAATATTTCAAAATAAAATGGTCTTTATTTTTTTAACTGGTCGGTTGATCAATATGTTTTGTTATAAATAGTTAAAACTGGTGAAAAAATGAAGAAGAAGAATTGATCCAGACTGACCTCTGCACAGAACGACTGGGTCTGATTCTCACTCACAATCAGTTTAGTAATAATGCAGAAAACAGACGCACCCTGCATAAAAACAGGAAATCATTCATAACATTTCTTATCATAATAATAATAATAATAATAACTAGAAACCCAAATTCCAGGGGATTTTTGTCCGGGGGTTCGTCGTCAGAGCAGGTGGCCGTAATAAAATGGCCGGTGGGTGTATGATTATTGGTAATTATTATGTAGGTGGTTGCTGGGGTTCATTCAAGATCAGTAAAGGAAATGCTGAAAAGGGGAACGGATGCCAGAACAACCGATTCAACTCCATTCACTCGTTCAGGGCACGTGTCCGACCCACCATGATAAATTTGGTGGGTTTTGGTTGAACTGCATGCAAGAAGGACCATAATCAGAGTCAAAATGAATAGGATTCAATGTGAAAAGAGGGATGCCAGAAAACACACACACACACACACACACTCTGAATGACGACTCACCTGAGTAGGAACCACGTAATCAGCCACATCCATCACCTGGTTGTTATACAGACCAAAACCCTTGACCTTTGTCATGACTGCGGACTCGATTCCTGTGTCAATGTTCTGATAAGCCTTCTCATGCAAAAACACCCATCTACAGAACACACACACACACACACACACACACACAGAGGCAGATTAAATACCTAGTGAATAGCATGTTGTGTAGAACCGGTGAGGAACTGAACTGATGCTACTCTCACCGTCATGATACAGAGTGTGTGTGTGTGTGTGTGTGTGTGTGTGTGTGTGTGTGTGCGTGTGTTGCTCGATGTGAAGCACGTTTAACGCACAGTAGTGGTGTTTTTATTACAGGCCGTGGTTGTTGGAGAACCCCAATGGATTCTGTGTAAAATTTACAGCCACCAAGCAGGTATTTCAGCGCTGATCAGATTAGGAAACAGTAAAAACTGAGCACATCAAACCCATCACACTCACACACACACACACACACACACACACACACACACACAGACAGACGGGTACCAACCCGATGAAATAGACGATTATGAGCAGCTGGACGATTCGGTTGATGATGCCCACTGACCAGCTCTTCACCACCACTGACTTGGTTGTCTCGTAGGTGAAGAAGTCAGTGAAGAAGCTCAGAACCTTTGACCTCTTTTGACAGGACATGGTCTCTGTAGAATTCAACTAAGTTCCAGAACGTTCCTCTTCTTTGCTCCTCAGAGTGTCCTGTGGAGCGGAACGTTGAGAATATTGTTCTGATCCCTCCGCTGCTGGTTGTGAGAGTATTAGATTAATGCAACAAAAAAAAGGTCTGAGAGTGGTCAGTCCCGCCCTCTCATAATCACAACCACCCTCCTCCACCCGTCCCTGGGGTCTCCATCTCATTCCACCCACATCTCTAACCATGGAATCCTGTTAATACATTTAACATTTTACGATGCAACAGTTTCCTCAACAGCAGTATAATAGGAGAGTAGTATTCCAGTATCCCAATATGCCAGTACGGTATCCCGCTAACCAAATACAGTATCCCAGTATCCCGTTATGCCATTATCCCAATATCCAAATACAGTATCCCAGTATCCCGCTATCCTATTATGCCATTACGGTATCCCAATATCCAAATACAGCATGCCAGTATCCCGTTGTCCCAATATCCAAATACAGCATCCCAGTATCCCGTTATGCCATTATCCCAATATCCAAATACAGTATCCCAGTATCCCGCTATCCTATTATGCCATTACGGTATCCCAATATCCAAATACAGCATGCCAGTATCCTGTTATGCCATTATCCCAATATTCAAATACCCAAATACAGCATGCCAGTATCCCGCTATCCAAATACACTGTCCCAGTATCACACCGTCCCAATATAATATGCCAGTACACTACCCCGCTATGACAATATCCAAATACAGTATCCCGCTATCCTATTATGCCATTACGGTATCCCAATATCCAAATACAGCATGCCAGTATCCCGTTGTCCCAATATCCAAATACACTGTCCCAATATAATATGCCAGTACACACTACCCCGCTATGACAATATCCAAATACAGTATCTCACTATCCCAATATCCCAGTACAGTATCCCAGTAGACAGCATGACTAGGATTTGGTTTCTAGTCCCGACTGGTCCTGATGAGTGGACCAGAAGAACAGATGCTGCTTTCCACACCAGAACTATTGGTGATCACCATACTGGACCAGTTCCTGGGTTTATTCTCAGATCAGACGGTCTTTCCTGCTCCGTGTGTGTGTGTGTGTCATTATCTCATTTTAAATTGGTCCCATTACAGAGATAATGTCTGCTTAGCGTCCAGCATGATGTCATCTGTAATAATCATGGGCGCAAACAGCATAATAATAATGGAAGTCGTTCCACTAATGTGCACACACATCCACATGTGGAGGGTTTTAAAACGATGGCGCGAGAGCCGAGTCGCGCCTGTGAAAGGGAAAACCAGGAGGAGACGAGGAAATGGGCCGCCTCGACCCTCGCGTGGTGAAAGCTTGATCTGACCTTTGACCCCCTTTTTCCTGGAATCACTAATGAGCTGCTCCCACCGCGTGGGTAAAACTGCCGTTTATGCATCTCATGTATTAAAAGGGAACCGCAGGCTTTCTGCCTCCATTAGAACTAATGACCTGATCCACATTAAACCCACTTTATTTATACAGACATTAAAATAATTTGTCCTTTTGTTCATGTATCACATCAAAGCAGAAACACATTCCCACCATTTTAACCCCAGACCAGCAGCATCTTCTCTCACCGCACCATATCAGCTCATCACAACGGCACATTAAACGGAAACTGCGGCCGGTTTATTTTGGGGGTCGGGCATCTCCGATGGTGGATCTTGTGGTTCATGATGGAACGGCAAGTCCACCGCGGTGAAGGAAACATACAGATTATCTGCATTAGCGAATCTCATGAGGAACACACACCCTGGAGCTCTTTACTACCATCAGCACTCACCATGCACTTGGCTGTGATGAGTGGGTGTAGGAACAGAACACACACACACACACACACACACACACCCCACTGGACCTTAATGACAGCATTTTATTACAAAAAAATTGGAGAAAAAAAAAAAAAAAAAAAAAACATACTTGACATTTCAAACAAGGAAATAAATTGATGGGATAGAAGGTCTCGCTGCACCACTCCCCATCCTGCATGAAGGGCTACCTGAGAGGAATCATGGGAAACGTAGTGCAGCAGTAACTACTTTCCTTCCAGTGTCCACAGAAGCCTGTACTGGAATGGCTGAGAATCAAGAACGTAGAACAGAAAATGTGCACTGAAGAGTCGGCAGAAAGTTCTGGTCCATCCAACCGGCCACCGCGGGTCAGAAACGTTCAGTCGGAAGCGGACTCGTCGGAGCTTGGTGGCGTGGTCGCCGCCTCCTCCTCGTCAGAGTGCTGGCGATGGAGGGGAGAGAACAAGGTTCCAGAATCAGGATCTCTGCACGCAGAAGTGGATTAAAGAACCCAGATATTTCGATCTAAAGCAGAATCACGTTTATGGGCCAAGTACGTGAGCCAACGCGTACAAGGAACACGTTCGATGGTGTCTATTCAATAAATTCTAATATTTATTACACAGAAAGGTGTTTCAGTTCAGGGGTTCTGAAGGGTGAAGAACAGGGTGAAGAACTTTCCTCATTTCCACCATCTGCTACACCTGCATGGACCTGCTGAGGACCTCAGAGGACCAGACCCCGTCCCAGGACGGGTGAAGACCTGCACTACGTTATTCCACTCAGCACCAGTAGGGGGCGCACCAGGAGCACAACGCCGCATGTCATGTGACCTGGCCCTCATGGTCAGAGGGGCAGTCGCCATGGTTACCATACCTTTCTTTTGCCCCTCTTCTTGGCGCCGTCGGACTCGTCGGAACTCTCCTCGCTGGAGATGAACTCGCGACTCTTGAAGCTCTCGTTAAGCGCCCGATCCTTCTCCGCTACAGACTTCTTCTTGTCTTCAGACTTGCCCACCTTCTTCTTCTGATTTCTGAAATGCAAATGAACCTGGGGTCAGCCCCGCCCCCTCCCTCAAAACGGAATAAACGGCGAGGAGGGTTCTTACTTCTTGGAGGAGGAAGCTGCTTCTCCGCCGCCGCTCTCCCTGTACGCCTTCAGCGCTCGCTCGTACTGCTTCTTCGCCTCCTCCGCCTTCTTCTCCCATTCCTGACGGGGGGAGAGAGAGAGAGAGAGAGTGAGCGAGCGAGCGATGAAATCCATCCACCACGAAACAGGAAACGCTTCACTCGCCTCTTTCTTGTCCTTGCCGATCTTCTTCCACATCTCCCCGGCCTTCTTGGAGATCTCGGTGACCGAGATTCCGGGGTTTTCCGCCTTGATCTTCTCGCGGCTGGAGTTCAGCCACAGCATGTAGGCGCTCATGGGCCGTTTGGGCGCCCCGGCGTCCTTCGCCTTTTTCTGTGGTGGAGAAGAGACGAGGAGAGCGGGTCGGTGGAGCGTCTGTGGTTCTGGGAGGAATGGCTTCTGACAGCTCGCATAGTTTCAGCTCATCATCACGGTTCCATCTGCTTTTCTGCTCTCATTTGTACTAATGAATGACGTAACGCTCGTTTCCTCCGACCACAGGAAACTCCTCACCTCTTTCCGGGGTTTCTTCTCTTTCTTCTCTTTAGGAGCTGTACTCTTTTTCGCTGCTTTGGCTTTGGACTTTTTCTTCTCGCCCTCCTCGCTGCTGCCGCTCTCAGCTTCACTGTCGCTGGCAGAAGCCTTGCTGTCGTACCTGAACCGAGGAGGAAGTTACACCGGACCGAAGATGAAACACCATTCATGAGTGTGTGTGTGTGAGTTTTTAATTAAAAACCATTAATTAGACGAAGTGGGACCAGAACCCACTGATGTGAGAGTGTGTGTGTGTGTGAGAGAGAGAGTGTGGTTGAGGGGGGCATCCGAATCACTAATATCCACCAGTTGACCAATCAGAACGCTCGAATTAAGGCCCTGAGAAGCTGCATGTTGGTAATGGGCGTGGTCACACTGGTGTACAATGGAGGGAAACGGAGGACTCGGTGGGAGATGTTACGATGAGACGTACTCTTCAGCAATGTCATCCTCCTCCTCACCGGGGTTGAAGGACTCATCTGTCGGAAGTAAAGAAAGACGGTCAGTCTCACATCTACAGACGTTATATTTCATATCTGATCTTCACAGCTGGACTCTGCTGAGACGTAATCGATTACGTCCTGACGGTCAAAAGTTGGAACGTGTTGAACTAAAAAACCATCTACAACTGGACCTCGTCACGTTTAGAAGACCACGCATTCGTTCTGCTCCAGCGAGCGTGACCTGATGACCTGACATTTTATCGGCTCGTTGGAGCAAATTAATTCAAGGAAAATTAGTGCATCGATAATGGAGGTACTGAGATTCGTAGTGGAATCTCCCTGATTGGTCGACCCGTGCGCCACTCACCACTGCTGCCCTCTGATTCGTCGCTGCCTCCTTCCTCCCGGATCTTCCCCTCCTCCTTCATCCTCTCCAGGTAGGCATCATGCTGGTCGTCGTCCGAGTCGCTGTACAGGTCGTCCGCGGCCTTCATACCCTGAACACGACATTACCCACAATGCAGTGGGGCCAGAAACACAGTGCAAGAAGCAGCGCGAGCGCACACACACACACACACCACACACCAGGCGGCTGATTTGAGGGCCCAGAGTTCCACAGAATTAAACCCAGAGATGCCGACGTTCTCCACCCACCACGTTCCACCTCATCTACACACTCAACAGGCGCAACCAAGATGGAGGCTCACCAAGTACAACCCGTTAATTAGAACCCACTGACCACCATCACAGCGGCAATTACTAACACGGCAAAATCATTAGGACCACAGGAACACACACACGCGCGCAAGCATCCGAGCCACACCCCCAGGAGGCCACGCCCAGTTACCGACCTTGCTCTGCTGACATGAACACATGTGAAGAGTAAAAGAGCGGCAGTCAGCGACGGCATCAGAACCCGGGCGTGGCGCGGCGCGGCACGTTCTGGACTCACCTCTTTAAAGCCGCGGTTCTTGATGGTCAGCTTCTTGGCGTTGACGAAGTCGAACAGCTTCCCGTACTCCTCCCTGCGGGGGAGAGAGAGAGAGAGAGAGAGAGAGAGAGGATGAGCGGCCCGGCGTTCCCCGGTTCCCCCCGCCGTGCGGCGCGGTTCTACCTCTCGATGCTGCTGAAGGTGTACTGCGAGCCCTGCTTGGTCTCGATCTCGAAGTCGAAGGAGCGCGTGGTGGTGGTGCCGCGGGCGAAGTTGACGCAGGAGATCTCCTCGAAGCGCAGGTGGACCGGGGGCTTGTGGACGTAGATGAAGCCCCTCTCCAGCGGGTACAGCAGGCCGGAGCTGGCCTTGTAGGAGCAGCTGATGCACTGGGACCCGGAATGGCTGGAAAGGAGGGACGCGGTCAGCGGAACCGGGACCCCGGGACGGTTCCGGTCCAACGCGAACTCACCCCTGGAAGCTGCCGGGAACCGTGATCTTCCTGTTGACCAGCGCCTTCATCACCCTGCTGACCACCTCGTACAGCGAGCCGGACATGTTCTTACTGAGCTTCCCCTCGTAGCGCTTCTCCACCTCGTCCCTACACACACACACACACACACACACACACACACGTTTTACACACACACACCACACACGTTCATACTGAGCTTCCCCTCGTAGCGCTTCTCCACCTCGTCCCTACACACACACACCACACACACGCGTTTTACACACACACACACACACACACGTTTTACACACACACACCACACACGTTCATACTGAGCTTCCCCTCGTAGCGCTTCTCCACCTCGTCCCTACACACACACACACACACACACACACACGCGTTACACACACACCCACCACACACGCGTTTTACACACACACACGTTCTTACTGAGCTTCCCCTCGTAGCGCTTCTCCACCTCGTCCCTACACACACACACACACACACGCGCGCGCGCGTTTTACACACACACACGCGCGCGTTTTACACACACACACGTTCTTACTGAGCTTCCCCTCGTAGCGCTTCTCCACCTCGTCCCTACACACACACACACCACATACACACACGTTACACACACACGAGATTTACACACACCCACCACACACACACACACGTTACATACACACGTTCATACTGAGCTTCCCCTTGTAGCGCTTCTCCACCTCGTCCCTACACACACACACACACACACACACACACACGCGTTTTACACACACCACACACACATGCACGGAGAGAGACGACTCACTCGCTCATGTTGAGCGTCAGGCTGATGTCCTCGTCCTTGGAGAAGAGCAGGATCAGGAAGTGATATCGCGTCTGTCCCTGCTTGATGGGAGGGTCCAAACTGATCTGTGGGCGGAATGAGAATAAGTTCATATTATTTAGAATTATTAAAATATACAGAACATCAAGCTTATCTAATGATAATTAAAAATGTTTCAAAACATTTTTAAAAAGTTGCTCTTCACGAATACAGAAGCGACGCACAGTGGGACAGACGGACTGGGACGGACGGGTATTTTACCATGAAGAACATCTGCTCCTTCTGTGGCAGCAGGAAGAGGCGGAGCACCGTCGTGTACGGGATCTTGTAGTCGAACGTCTTCCCGTGCAGGTGCAGGAACGTGGGATAAATGCGGATGTCGTACCTGAGGAAGGGAAGGGGGCGGAGTTTAAGACTTCGCTATGGGGGCGGGGTTAAGCTCAGGGGACGGTGGTTACCTGCCCCTGGGCGTGAGACACTGCAGCTCTTTAAAGATGCAGACGGCGTCGCCGGTGGCCTGGATGACGTCGGCTTTAGAGAGAACGTTCTGAGCAAACGCCTGCAGGATGAGGAACATTTAAGAACGTTTCTTTAGTTCCAAAACCACATTTCTGGCATTTACCAGACGCCCTTATCCAGAGCGACTTACAGGGACAGTCCCCAAGTGTCCTGCTCAGGGACACGATGGTAATAAGTGGGGTTTGAACCCGGGTCTTCTGGTTCATAGGTGAGTGTGTTACCCGCTAGGCTACTACCACCCATTTACAGGGACATTCCCCCCCTAGAGACACTCAGGGTTAAGTGTCCTGCTCAGGGACACGATGGTAATAAGTGGGGTTTGAACCCGGGTCTTGTGGTTCACAGGCGAGTGTGTTACACACCGGCACATTTGTACACACCCACCTCCACAGGGTCCGACCCCTCGTCGGCGGTGCCAGGCGGGACGTAGAAGCGGACCTCCATCAGCGCCACCTCGGCGTCGTCGTTCTGGTGGAACTCCAGGGTGACCTCGTTTTTGCCCGTTGCACACTGGGATACGCTGGAGAGCGGGATCTCGAACGCCGGGCTGTCGTTCACGTCGAACGACAGCAGCGGGCCTGGGCGGGACACGCGGGAGCGGTTACTACGGCGACAGCGTGGGTGAAAATCGGGGTCAAGGGTCAGAGTTTTGTCCACCTGAAAACTTTGCGATCCCCCAGTTCCATCCCTTCACACACATGTCCTTCTCCACCAGCTCCACCTTATAGTTCGCCTTGAAGAAGTCAGAGATCTTCTCCAAATCCTGCAGGACACAGAGCAGCAAAACACATGAAGAAAGCCGACGTTCCAACATCCTCTTCTGGAATTGTGCAGCGAGGAAGACGAGCGGCGGGGGTTAATGATGAATCAGTCGCCGCTCGGCCCTCTGGGACGTCCGAGGTGAGTGTAATCCGGCCAACGGGCCGCTCTGGGCGCGCTCAATCAGTCTGTTTATTTATCCAGGGCTGCCCATCAGCGCTCGGACCAATGGCTTCCACATGTCACCACCAGGTGTGTGTGTGTGTGTGTGTGTGTGTGTGTGTGAGATCGGTCTCTGCGCTTCCCCCCTAATTGTGTGAGAACTTTGGTTCTGTTCCCCAAATTCTGTAATTACGGCTGATGGTGAGCATGTGCGTTTCATTTGGTGTGTAGCAGTGTGTGTGTGTGTGTGTGTGTGTGTGTGTGTGTGTGTGAGAGAGATTCAGGCCTGATTGCGAGTGTGTTTACCAGTGTGTGAGGGCAGAACATTTTTGAGGAAACAGGAGTTTGATTGTGTTTAAATTAATGCAACTTCTCACACACACACACACACACACACACACACACACACACTCAAGTTACAACAGCTGCGCAGCGTAAGATAAATAAAGACAAACAGCAGATCAAAGTAAAACTCAACAAAAGGCTGTGATGCTGTAAAGGACCAACGGTTAGGACTGTCTCGTGTAAGACCGCTGCGGGCGGCGTAGGACTGTGGTGTAGGACCGTGGTGGGTGGCGTAGGACCGTGGTGTAGGACCGTGGTGGGTGGCGTAGGACCCGCGGTGTAGGACCGGTGCGGGCGGCGTAGGACCGCGGTGTAGGACCGCGGTGTAGGACCGGCGCGGGCGGTGTAGGACCGGCGCGGGCGGTGTAGGACCGGCGCGGGCGGTGTAGGACCGGCGCGGGCGGTGTAGGAAAGGCGAGGGCGGTGTAGACCGGGGCGGGGCGGTTGTAGG
>NW_021630083.1:413166-547282 GCF_900700375.1 Denticeps clupeoides | reverse complement strand
ACACACCACACACACCACCACACACACACACACACTCCTGGACACACACACTCCAGAACACACACACACACCCCACAACACACACACTCCTGGACATACACACACACTCCTGGACACACACACACCCCCCACAACACACACACTCCTGGACATACACACACACACACTCCACAACACACACACTCCTGGACACACACACTCCAGAGAGAGAGAAACTAACTCCGGAACACACACACTCCTGGACACACACACTCACGCCAGAACACACACACACTCCTGGACACACACACTCCAGAGAGAGAACACACACTCCTCTCCAGCCGAGGTCACCCAGGTCTTCTAAAGTCTGATGAAAGCAGCCCTGTAATTGGAAGGTTGCTGGTTCGAGTCCCACCTAGGTCCTCCTGATGTCCCCACGTCCCCACACGCTGCTCCCCGGGCGCCTGTCATGGTGCCCACTGCCCACCAAAGGTTAAATACAGAGGACACATGTCACTGTGACCTGTGTGCTGTGCTGCAGTGTTTTGCATCATGGGCTGTGGGGGCGTGGCCATCATCTCTGATCTTATTTCATTATTAATGTGGAGCTCATGCCGTGTGTGCTTCTCCTGGCCAGCTGCTTGTCTCCCTCGCGGACGGACGCGTTCCGGCGCCGCTGGTGGATGGCGGGGTCGGCGGTGCTGGAGAACCTCACCTGCTCCGCCGTGCTGCTCGGGTGGGGCTCGCTTCTCCTCATGCTAAAGAATGCAAGATTTTATTCACACCTCTGCCCAGGTGAGTTGCTGAGGTTCTAACCAGCTGTGACCTCCACCCCGCCCTGAAGCACCTGCTCTTTTATTTTCTCCTGCTGCTAGAGAACGTTACTCAGGTGGAGGCGAACATCACGTCTGTGAGCTGCGTCTCCCAGGATGAGATGCTCAATCTGGCCTTCACAATCGGCTCCTTCATCCTCAGTGCTTCCACCCTTCCTCTCGGAATTCTGATGGACAAGTGTGGGCCTCGACCGATACGACTGACCGGCAGGTACAGACTCCCGGAGATCCATGGTGTCCTTCTGGCTCATGTAGAACCTTCTATTTAGACAAGCCTGAAGGTTTCACTGTGTGTAGAGATGAATGAATGAGTAAATGAGTTATTAAAAGCCACCAGGCATAAACATGAACCACATTCCAGGTGGAAGGTGTGGTTGCGGTGAGTCACACCACAGGTTCCTTTTTTCTGGCGTGAAAGGAAGCCCTCTCATCCCACAGTCCAGGTTCTTCTTTGTGGGGGGTGAAGGTCCTTCAGGGCCATTTGTCCTGCACCCTGGTGTCACCCTGGGGACGTTTCTAACTATTGTATTCTGTTTCAGTGCCTGTTTCTCCCTCTCCTGTGCAATGATGGCGATGTCAGCCTACAGCCCGGCAGGTGAGAACCAGCAGAAGGTCCCACGATCCATCAATGTGTTGATCTGTCAGTGCGTCTGATCTCTACTTCTGTCTCTTAACTCCACCTCCAGTGCTTTCTCCACTTATCTTCCTCGCCGTGTCACTCAACGGCTTCGGTGGGATCTGCCTGACGTTCACCTCGCTCATGGTGAGAACTTTATTTTGGGCGCATGGTCTTCATCACATTGACATTTACAGCATTTACCAGACGCCCTTATCCAGAGCGACTTACAACCAGTAGTTACAGGGACAGTCCCCCCCTGGAGACAAGTGTCCTGGGGTTTGAACCTGGATCTTCTTGTTCATAGACGAGTATGTTACCCACTAGGTTACTACCACCCATGACAACATCCATGACATCACATGAAAACGTGGGCACCTTCAATGCTGGCCAATCAGAGCGCAGACCTCCCACACACCTCCTCTGTAGACACGCCCACTCACCTCTAGAACTGAAATAAGGGCAAGCGTGCAAGCGTACACACACACACACACACACACACACACCTGGGAGTTATGTTTGCCAACTGATTTTCCTATTTGACTGTGTGTGTGTTTGTGTTTGTGTGTTCCCGACACACACGGGTGAGACATTGTTGCCTTTGGGATAAATGCTTGATTATATTTACCAACGAAGATCTCACACACACACACACACACACACACACACACACACACACACACACACACACACAGAATAACCTTCTGTTATGTGGAAATGAGAATGAGTTTTTCCATTCTGATGCTGCACCTACAGTCCAGCTGCTCCTCACCTTCTCTCCTCTCCTCTGTTGTCTCCAGTTGCCCACCATGTTTGGTAGCCTGAGCTCCACCATCCTGTCTCTGATGATTGGTTCCTACGCCTCCTCGGCCGTGACCTTCCCAGGGGTCAAGGTTCGAGCAGGATCCGTCCATGTTGACCTTACTCTGCCGCTTGCTTTGGAAAGCTTATTGACTGATCTTCATTTTCACCTTCTCAGCTGATTAATGACGCCCAGGTGTCATTTGGGGTCATCATGTGGGCGTGGGCGGGGCTTGCTGGCCTCATCTTTTTAAACTGTTTCCTGAACTGGCCGAGAGAAGCCTTTGTGACCCCCGAGGAGCTGGGGAACATGTGAGCGCTGCGTTCTTCTTCACTCAGGTCCAGTGATGCCCCTCGACTGTGGTACCAACGCTCCATCCTCTCCCTCAGGAAGAAGGTGCCACTGGACGAGTTCTCCTCGGAATGTAAAGCCAACGGGGACGGACCGCATGTGGCTGTGGATGGGGAAGCAGAGGACCTGAACCGCTTACCTGAGAAACTAAGCAGCAGCGCAAGTAAGAACCTTCATCTCCTCCATCTCCTGCTGCCGCTGCGTTGGTCTGCACTTCTCCGCCAACCTGTAAAACTCCACTGGCAGACCTGCTCTGTAATAATAATAATAATATTACATGTAACTTTTATTACAAGATCTGAAAGGGCTACAGGTTCAAAAACATCAAAACAGAGAGATGAATGAAACATCTGCGGGAGTGGAGACCACACGGTCAGTGGGTTGGGGAGGGGATTCCACAGCGCAGAAAGCCCCGTCTCCCTCAGGGTGCTCCTGGGTAGGTGGAGGAGGTGTCGTTGGTTGTGGGTTGAGAAGTTCTGTGAGGTGCACTCTCATCAGGGTCCCAGCTGCAGAGTTTTGAATGTGTTGGAGCTTCTGCCGGTTCTTGCTGGGATCTAGAAGAGACGTGCATCACAGTAGTCCACCCTGGACCAGGTTTAGCATCTGATAGGGAGAGAATGGAGCATAGTTTGGAGATGTTCCAGAGGTGATAGAAAGAGATCTTGCAGAGGTTGGAGTCCATTTGTGGGTAAATTTTTACACCAAGACTGGTCCCTGCTGAAGAAAGAGAAATATTGGAACCAGAAAAGGTGATGCTGGTTATGGGCGACGATTTGATCTGGTGAGTAGTGCCGACCAGTTTTGGGACGGTTGAGCTGGAGATACCTGAAGATACCTTCATCTCTCGCGTCACCTGTGGCCCCGATGTGACCTTTCCTCAGGTCCGATGCCATTCCGCTGCTCCGTCTTTTCTCCCATCTTCCTCTGGAGTCTGCTGACCATGGGCATGTCCCAGCTCCGCCTCATCTTCTTCATGGGTGCCATGACGAAGATCCTGGAGTTCCTCATAGACCATGATGACCCCCGCCGTGAGTGTCTCCACAGGACGTCTCCATGACGTTTATGAAATATGACAGTTATTATCCGCGTCTCATCCCGTGTTTTACTTCTCACCTTCAGTGTCTGAGAAGGAAACCGCAGAGAAAGGTGAAGCACCTGGAGACACCAGATCAGGTTTTTTTATTTCACTTCCCATCGGGATAATCTGATGACGTTTTCATTCCCTCCTTTTTCAAAGTGAGTTTCTACTCGTCCGTCTTTGGGACTCTGCAGCTTCTGTGTCTGGTCACCTGTCCTCTGATTGGCTACATCATGGACTGGAAGATGAAGGAGTGTGAGGAGGTGGAGGATGGCGAGGGGAGAAGGTGTGTGTGTGTGTGTGTTTCCCACGCCCTTCTACATACCAGGTGTCTCAGTTGACTGGAATGTGTTTTATGTTCTACTAGAATGTGGTGCGACCAGTAGTTTGTATTGTTGGATCTGTAATGACTTCATTCTCCTCCTCCTCCTCCTCCTCGTCATCATGATCATCAGATCATCATCGGCTCCAAAACGGGACAAAAAGATCCAGAAAGTGACCAACACCATCCGAGCGTTCACCCTGACCAACATCCTGCTGGTGCTGTTCGGAGTTTTATCCCTGATAGACAACCTGCATCTACAGGTAAAACAGAGAGAGAGAGACACACAGAGAGAGATGGAGACAGACAGACAGAGACAGACAGAGAGAGAGACATTTACATTTACATTTACAGCATTTACCAGACGTCCTTATCCAGAGCGACTTACAACGTGCTTTCAAGTTACCATCGATGAAGAGGTCAATTCCGGTTCACTAGGACCCCCAACTATGAATACATCTATTTTATTCGCTCTGTTGTAGATTCTGTACACAAAGTTTGACAAGAAAATTACAATTTAATCTAAGTATTCTCTAAAGAGGAAGGTGTTGAGCTGCCGTGTGAAGGTGCTCAGTGACTGAGCTGGAAGTTCATTCCACCACCGAGGAGCCAAGACGGAGAAGAGTCTAGATGAACGTTTTCTGGTTCATAGGCAAGTGTGTTACCCGCTAGGCTACTACCACCCTACACAGAGAGAGGGAGACAGAACTAGTCAGAGAGAGAGGGAGACAAACAGACAGAGAGAGAGAGAGAGAGAGAGAGTGAGAGAGAGACATCTACTGCTGTAAAAGGCCTGTTTGTGGTTCCGTGCAGATTCTGTCGTTTGTTCTGCACACGTTGGTCCGTGGATTCATCCACTCCTGCTGTGGAGGGCTGTACGCTGCGGTGTGAGTCTCGTCACTCTTCTTCTTCATTCTACACTTTCATTCCCTCGGGACAAACAAGCCGTCTCCTGTCCACCAGGTACCCGTCCAACCACTTCGGAACCCTGACTGGCCTGCAGTCGCTGATCAGTGCCGTCTTCGCGCTGCTGCAGCAGCCGCTCTTCATGCTGATGATGGGACCCCTGAACGGGAACCCGTACCGGGTGAGACCCCGGAACCGGCCCGGCCCGGCTGCGGCGCCGTCCTGTCCGTACTCTGACCCTCGCTTCTCCTCGCAGATCAACGTGGGTCTCCTGACCTTCTCCCTGCTGGGCTTCCTGCTGCCGCTCTACCTGCTGCGCCACCGCCGGCTCCTCCTCCTCCAGCAGCGGGCGGAGCCGGCGGGAGAAGACCCGGAGAGTCGCAGCCTGACCGCTCAGCAGGCGTAGTCTTCAGACGTAGGAAACAACTACCTCCTAAATACCTCCTGGATGGGTTCCATCAGCTGCTGCAGCTCTCATGTGGTGCCATTTCAAGAAAGCCATAATCTTCAGAAAAGTATTTTACCCAAGAAGAACGTCGCCGGTGTGGAACGTGTGCCGAGCTCAGATGTTTGTGTGTCATTTGAACTTTTACAGTTTTATGATGAAACATGCAGCCTCGGTTCCTCACTATGGAACCCGCTCTGATGTTAAAGACATTGAGCTTTTAGATGATCTTGAACTTGATTTGAAGACCTGAAGAATCCAGAAGAATTCCAAATGAGTTTTCACTCTCAGGGCAAAATACCGGAATAATGAAAGTGTTCTATGCAAAGATCCATTCTGTGTTTAAATAATAAAAAAAAGCTGAAACGCGTGAATTCTGATTCGTTACGTATCCAGGATGAGTCCTTCACCCACGAGGAAGGTCAGAATGTTCATGTAGACGTGCCATGTGAGTCGCGTTAATGTTGAATCTTACATTTACGGCATTTACCAGACGCCCTTATCCAGTAGTTAGAGGGACAGTCCCCCCCTGGACACACTCAGGATTAAGTGTCCTGCTCAGGGACACGATGGTAGTAAGTGGGGTTTGAACCTGGGACTTCTGTTACCCGCTAGGCTGCTACCGGCCTGTGAATCAGTAAATTAGTTTACTATTTACTGCAAATGAAGGAGAAGTTTCACTCGAATTAAGTCCAAGCGGACGACTTTATTCACTTAGAAAAACAGCAGGAAAAAAAACGTATTCTGGACGCTTATCAAAATTTCGTTCGCCCCTCTCTCTCTCTCTCTCTCTCTCTCACACACACACACACACACACACACGGGCGAGCGGGCGGGGCCCTGGCCCCTCCCTCTATCGCAGGCTGTTGCTGCCTGGCTGAGACGTGGTCATTCCGGGGTGGTCCGGACTGTGGCGGTTCTGTGGGGAAGAAGAGACGCGGCAGGAATATTGTCATGGTGGACAGGACGGGGGACAGGACGGGGAAGAACGTCTAACTCACCTTCTTCTTTTTCTTGTCTTTCTTCTTCTTCTTGCGCTCGGGGTCGTCGTCTCGCTTCTTCTTCTTTTTCTTCGGGTCCGAGTCTGAGGGCGTCTCTGTGATGATACAGAAGAGGTTACGACGTGACCTTTCACCCGGCCGCCAGCGCGGGGGACATGGCGGGGCGGGGTCACCTGGCGGTATGGGGTCCTGGGGTCGGTGGTGTCTGTGTTTGTGTTTACTCGTCTTCTTCTTCGGTGGTTGAATGTGCATTAGTCTGTACTGTTCCGGAAGCTACAGAGGGGAACACAACCAGGGGTCAGGGGTCACCATCTCCACACACGGACCTATCATGTAGAGGGGGCGTGGTTACCGGGCCCGTGTGCAGCCGGAACCCCGTCAGCAGCGCGCCGGTCAGCGGACTGAAGGAGTTCCCACAAACCGGCGGCTTTTCAATCAGAGACCTGAGAGAACTTCCGTCCTGAACACCGGGACAGTCGATCATTCCTGGACAGGGGACACGACCGTAGTAAATACACAACTACAACTACACACTCATACACACGTCCTGAACACCGGGACAGTCAATCATTCCTGGACAGGGGACACAACCGTAGTAAATACACAACTACACACTCATACACAACTACACACACAGACACACAACTATACACTCATACACAACTACACACACAATACAACTACACACTCATATACACGTCCTGAACACCGGGACAGTCGATCATTCCTGGACAGGGGACACGACCGTAGTAAATACACAACTACACACTCATACACAACTACACACACAGACACACAACTATACACTCATACACAACTACACACACAATACAACTACACACTCATATACACGTCCTGAACACCGGGACAGTCGATCATTCCTGGACAGGGGACACGACCGTAGTAAATACACAACTACAACTACACACTCATATACAACTACACACACACACACACACACACGTCCTGAACACCGGGACAGTCGATCATTCCTGGACAGGGGACATGACCGTAGTAAATACACAACTACACACTCATATACAACTACACACTCATACACACGTCCTGAACACCGGGACAGTCGATCATTCCTGGACAGGGGACACGACCGTAGTAAATTCACAACTACAACTACACACTCATATACAACTACACACACACACACGTCCTGAACACCGGGACAGTCGATCATTCCTGGACAGGGGACACGACCGTAGTAAATACACAACTACACACTCATATACAACTACACACTCATACACACGTCCTGAAAACCGGGACAGTCGATCATTCCTGGACAGGGGACACGACCGTAGTAAATACACAACTACAACTACACACTCATATACAACTACACACACACACACACACACGTCCTGAACACCGGGACAGTTGATCATTCCTGAACAGAAGAGACGACCATAGTAAATACACAACTACAACACACAACTACACACACAATACAACTACACACTCTTACACACATCCTGAACACCGGGACAGTCGATCATACCTGAAAAGGGGAGAACGTAGTAAATACACAACTACACACACACCCCAACACACAACTACACACACAATACAACCACACACTCCTACACAACTACAACACAACACACTCGTCCTGAACACCGGGACAGTTGATCATTCCTGAATAGGAGAGACACCCGTAGTAAATACACAACTATACACACAACTACACTCATACACAACTACAACACACACACACGTCCTGAACACCGGGACAGTCGATCATTCCTGAACAGAGGAGACGACCGTAGTAAATACACAACTACACACTCCTACAAAACTACACACACAATACAACTACACCCTCTTACACAACTACAACACACACACATCCTCAACACCGGGACAGTTGATCATTCCTGAACAGGAGAGACGACCGTAGTAAATACACAACTACAACACACAACTACACACACAATACAACTACACACTCTTACACACATCCTGAACACCGGGACAGTCGATCATACCTGAAAAGGGGAGACGAACGTAGTAAATACACATCTACACACACACCCCAACACACAACTACACACACAATACAACCACACACTCCTACACAACTACAACACACCACAACACACTCGTCCTGAACACCGGGACAGTCGATCATTCCTGAATAGGAGAGACACCCGTAGTAAATACACAACTATACACACAACTACACACTCATACACACCACAACACACACGTCCTGAACACCAGGACAGTCGATCACAACTACACACACACACACACACACACACAACACTACACACTCCTACACAACTACACACGTCCTGAACACCAGGACAGTCGATCATTCCTGGACAGGGGACACGACCGTAGTAAATACACAACTACAACTACACACTCATATACAACTACACACACACACACACACGTCCTGAACACCGGGACAGTCGATCATTCCTGGACAGGGGACACGACCGTAGTAAATACACAACTACAACTACACACTCATATACAACTACACACACACACACACACACACACACGTCCTGAACACCGGGACAGTCGATCATTCCTGGACAGGGGACACGACCGTAGTAAATACACAACTACAACTACACACTCATATATACAACTACACACTCATACACACGTCCTGAACACCGGGACAGTCGATCATTCCTGGACAGGGGACACGACCGTAGTAAATACACAACTACAACTACACACTCATATACAACTACACACTCATACACACGTCCTGAACACCGGGACAGTCGATCATTCCTGGACAGGGGACACGACCGTAGTAAATACACAACTACACACTCATATACAACTACACACTCATACACACGTCCTGAAAACCGGGACAGTCGATCATTCCTGGACAGGGGACACGACCGTAGTAAATACACAACTACAACTACACACTCATATACAACTACACACACACACACACACACACACACACACACACACACACACACACGTCCTGAACACCGGGACAGTCGATCATTCCTGGATAGGGGACACGACCGTAGTAAATACACAACTACAACTACACACTCATATACAACTACACACACACACACACACGTCCTGAACACCGGGACAGTTGATCATTCCTGAACAGGAGAGACGACCATAGTAAATACACAACTACAACACACAACTACACACACAATACAACTACACACTCTTACACACATCCTGAACACCGGGACAGTCGATCATACCTGAAAAGGGGAGAACGTAGTAAATCCACAACTACACACACACCCCAACACACAACTACACACACAATACAACCACACACTCCTACACAACTACAACACAACACACTCGTCCTGAACACCGGGACAGTCGATCATTCCTGAATAGGAGAGACACCCGTAGTAAATACACAACTATACACACAACTACACTCATACACAACTACAACACACACACACGTCCTGAACACCGGGACAGTCGATCATTCCTGAACAGAGGAGACGACCGTAGTAAATACACAACTACAACACACAACTACACACACAATACAACTACACCCTCTTACACAACTACAACACACACACATCCTCAACACCGGGACAGTTGATCATTCCTGAACAGGAGAGACGACCGTAGTAAATACACAACTACAACACACAACTACACACACAATACAACTACACACTTTTACACACATCCTGAACACCGGGACAGTCGATCATACCTGAAAAGGGGAGACGAACGTAGTAAATACACATCTACACACACACCCCAACACACAACTACACACACAATACAACCACACACTCCTACACAACTACAACACACTACAACACACTCGTCCTGAACACCGGGACAGTCGATCATTCCTGAATAGGAGAGACACCCGTAGTAAATACACAACTATACACACAACTACACACTCATACACACCACAACACACACGTCCTGAACACCAGGACAGTCGATCACAACTACACACACAACACTACACACTCCTACACAACTACACACGTCCTGAACACCAGGACAGTTGATCATTCCTTAACAGGAGAGACAACCGTAGTAAATTCACAACTACAACACACAGACAACTACACTGCCCCCTTCAGGCCGCCAGTTGAGCTGAGTCCAGCGTTCACCTGGAAGTTCTGGCAGGAAGTTGCTCAGCTTCTCCTTCACCTTCTTGCCGCAGAACTTGTTGTAGGCGTGCTCCAGGCTGTAATACGTGATCAGGTTGGTGTTTCCAGTCAGGTCGTTTCCCGCTGAACACGGCAAGAGAAATTCTGTTTTAAAAAGTTCATTTTCACACTTTACATACAAGAAAATCAACTGAAAACGAGACCATTACACGATTCAACTCAGCCCGGCTTTAATGAAACCTTCTCTGACAAGAGAGAAAATGAAGGACACGCAGGTATTAAAATGTGAACAGGCTGTGGGATTTAAAGCGTCCATCACAGAACTTTTATTCTCTTGTAAGAACTCGGCTACCTGGCAGCTCCCGCAGTAAATAAAAAGGCTCGTTCATGGCTCCCGGCTTCCGCAGGACAGGCCCCTCATCCCCGGCCTGTCCTGTCAGCTGAGCCGCCAGGGGCGCCTGGTTCTGCGGCAGCGGCGGCGGCGGCTTCCCGGTGCCGAAGCTCATGGCGGAGGAGCCCGGCGGACCCTGGGGATCAGCTTGGCCAAAAAGCGTTGAGAATATTTCCGTCATATCTTGATTAATACATTAAAAAGTAAATTTGAAACTATATGAAAATATCCATGAATGTGTCTCATATGTCGCTGCTGCCGTTCGGCGGTAGACGCCACGCTTCATCAACACTCGTTCTCATTGGTCACCGCGATTCACCAAACACGAGGCCTCCGCCAATCACAGGCCGCCTCAGCGGTCACGTGTCGTTAACCGGGGTTTCTACTGAACCCGCTTCACTTATTGTAATAACAGGAACGTTTAAGAATAAAATGCTGACCGGTTTATAATGAAGAAAAAAAGACAAAGTATAATGTAAAACAAGTCATGTTTTTTATTTTTAAATCAATGTCGATATGTTTAAAATACTCGGGATTTGGGTAAAAATGAATTCAAGAATATGGCCATTTTTTGTCCATATTGGGCACAATTACACATTAATAGGAAAATTAGACCATGTCTGTGTTCAAAAGGGATAAAATATTTCTTAAGAAGCATCCAAGTTCTCAGCTGGACAGAGTGAAGAAACCAATGCCTCCAAACCTCCAATAGATGCCTAAGAGAGACAGAAAAAGACAAACATATGCAGGATCAGCAGACTGCGTTGAAGCAGGAGATGCCGGCGTGAAAATGAAGTTATTTCTGCTCATGTTGGAAAGGACAAAGGGATCCGTGTTAGCCCCGCCCACTTACTTTTAATATAACATTAATTCTAAAAACATTATATTAATTAACAATGTTTTAAATGCCCTATTCTTAATTATTCATGACAATACATTTTTTTTATCCCTAGTAGCCAGTGGTGCGTAGTGGGTAGGGAAGCGGACCCGTAATCGGTAGGTTGCGGGTTCGAATCGACATGGTGGTTATGTCCCCACCCACTGCTCCCCGGGCATGCAATGAGTGATTATTTGTCATATGTGATACACGATACTATCATTGTGTCCCTGAACAAGACACTTAACTCTGGATAAATGTAAATAAAATGTGTCCTCTGCATGAAACCATCACCAGGCGCCCGGGGACCAGTGTGTGGGAAAGGCATCTTGATTCGAACCTGTGACCCTAAACCTGCTGCACGTGAAGTCACCTGCCACTCCTGCGCAGTTTTGGCGATGTTGTCCTCTGCGCGGGAGATGGCCGCCCGGCCCTCCTGCACCCTCTGAACCAGCACGGCATTCTCCTTCTGCACCTTCCTCAGCTCCCGCCGCAGAAACTCCTCCTGGCCGCGATAATACGGGACCAGAAAGCTGCACACGTCCTGCTCCGGGACGCCGCTGGGGCGCCTGCAAGCACAAGAAGTACAGGTGACAGTCCACCCTCTCTAGACACGAGGAGGACAGCAGGTTATGAAGATTTGTACGTGTAGTTTTCTTTATTAAAGCATTTCACTGCATTTCATACCGTGTATGACTATGTATGGGACAAATAAAATTTGAATTTTATGTATACATTAAAAGCAAATTCGCATTAAATAAAAAGGCTCACCATGCAGGCGCGGTGGAGTCTTTCGCCAGATCCTCCAGACGGTCCAACTCCTTCAACTTGCCTTCTAGCTCGCCTTCTTCAATAACCTTATTAATGTCATCCTACACACACACACACACACACACTGAGCAAGTCACACGCAGACCCGCGAAGAAAGTCGGGGGAAAGAAGACGAACCTCCACGGCTTTCTGCAGACCACTGACGAACTGCTCATGAATGACTTTGGTCACCTGGGGGTTCTGCTTGTACAGCGGCCCGAAGGTCTGAGCGAACCGGTAGAAGCTGGAGCCAAAAACAACATGGGCGTCCGTCAAACGCGGCGCTACGCGACCATTGTTTCCGGCTTCTATATCTCACCTGGCGTCGGCTACGAGTCTCTTTAGGGACTTCTCCAGAACCTTGTTCAAAAACACCAGTCTGTTTATCCGGGGCTCCGCTTTTCCGCTTCTCGACTCTTCGTCCATGTTGATGTTTACATCGTTCGCGCCGTCCCGCCAAAGAAGGCGGAAGTGACGCGACCTACGGCGCGCCTGCAGGGTCTAATTCACCAAGACCACGACCTCGTTTCCGCCTTTACCGTCTGCGCCTGCGCACACGACGCCAACTACATGTCAGAATATTCACATAATTATACTAAACGTTACTTGTTATATCCTAAACATAACTCTACCTCTTATATCCTGAATATAACTTTACTGTTATATCCTGAACATAACTCTACCTGTTATATCCTGAATATAACTTTACATTTATATTACATTTACAGCATTTACCAGACGCCCTTATCCAGAGCGACTTACAATCAGTATTTACAGGGACAGTCTCCCCCTGGAGCAACTGAGGGTTAAGTGTCTTACTCAGGGACACAATGGTAGTAAGTGGGATTTGAACCCGGGTCTTCTGGTTCACAGGCGAGTGTCTTACCCACTAGGCTACTACCACCACTTTACTGTTATATCCTGAACATAACGTTACCTGTCTTGTCCTGAATATAACTTTATCTGTCATAGGTAAAGTTATAGGCACAGCCACTTTGAAGTGTCTTATGTTGCTTTGTCGTCCCTTATTCATTTTATAGACTTCATAGTATTTAAATTGATTGATTTTTGTGTCATTTAGCTTTGTCGTATGTGTATTTTTTGTATAAATGCACTATGTGTGAAGACTAGAGGGTAAGGAAGCAGTGCACATCAATGGGTGCCACGGTGAACCAGAAGACCCAGGTTTAAACCCCACTTGTGTCCCTGAGCAAGACGCTTAACCCTGAGTGTCTCCAGGGGGGACTGTCCCTGTAAATACTGACTGTAAGGCGCTCTGGATAAGGACGTCTGAAAAATGGCATAAATGGAAATGTAATGAAACGTTACATGCTGCTTCTGGGCGGGGCTTGTCGGGAAAGGGGTGGAGGAAAGTAAAGTCACGTGATGACCAGCTCTGCACCTGTTCCCCTCCATCAGCAGGAAAGCAGGGCAGCTGCAGGCCGTCTCTCTCTCTCTCTGTTTTTCTCGGCGCTGAAATGGGGCTGATCACGGGACTGTTCGTCTTCATCTACCACCTCCCGCGGATTTATAAATGGATCCTGAAGCCGTATTATCTGCTGTCGGTCCTCCTGTCCTCGGCATTCCTCCTGGCCCGGAAGCTCGGCCCAGTTTGCCAGCAGCTGCCCTCGCAGCGGGAGGACGGGGACTCCTGCAACTTCGACTGGGTCAGTTCCACCAGAAACACTTCAGATCAACTCAAACGCAGGTTGTGCCATGAAAGCACGTCTTGATATCTTCACGATATTGGTTTTTATTATCACGTTCTGGAGAAAGTTTGGAACTAGCTCCTCTCGCACCAGTTCTGTCTGTTCCTGTTGGGATTTACTGTGGAAGCTTCACTGTACCATTAAATTCTGGTGTGTTTATCTTCTGAAGACCGTACACGTCCTGACCAGAATATTTTTATTCACTTGCTCACTTTCCATAACTGTTTAGTTCTAGTCAGGGACGCAGCTGCTGGAGCCCATCCTGGGACACTGGGGTCGGGGTGGGGCACCACACACACACACACACACACACACACACGTACAATACACACACTACACTACACACACACACACGTTCAATACACACTATACACACACTACACTACACACACACACGTACAATACACACTATACACACACTACACTACACACACACACACGTTCAATACACACTATACACACACTACACTACATTACACACACACACGTTCAATACACACTATACACACACTACACTACATTACACACACACACGTACAAAACACACACACACACACACACGTACAAAACACACACTACACTACACTACATTACACACACACACACACACACACGTTCAACACACACGTTCAATACACACTATACACACACTACACTACACACACACACACGTTCAATACACACTATACACACACTACACTACATTACACACACACACGTACAAAACACACACACACACACACGTACAAAACACACACTACACTACACTACATTACACACACACACACACACACGTTCAATACACACTATACACACACTACACTACACACACACACGTTCAATACACACTATACACACACTACACTACATTACACACACACACGTACAAAACACACACTACACTACATTACACACACACACACACACACACACACACGTTCAATACACACTATACACACACTACACTACACACACACACACACACGTACAATACACAATATACACACACACGTTCAATACACACTATACACACACTACACTACATTACACACACACACACACACACGTTCAATACACACTATACACACACTACACTACATTACACACACACACGTACAAAACACACACACACACCCACACGTACAAAACACACACTACACTACACTACATTACACACACACACACACACACACACGTTCAATACACACTATACACACACTACACTACATTACACACACACACGTACAAAACACACACTACTCTACACTACATTACACACACACACACACGTTCAATACACACTATACACACACACGTACAAAACACACACTACACACACATACAATACACACAATACACTACATTACAAACATGTAGAATACACACTATACACACACTAGACTACACACACGTAGAATACACACTATACACACACACGTACAAAACACACACTACACTACATTACACACACGTACAATACACACTATACACACACTACACACACACACGTTCAATACATTATACACACACTACACTACACACACGTAGAATACACACTATACACACACACACACGTACAAAACACACACTACACTACACTACACACACATACAATACACACTATACACACACACACGTTCAATATACACTATACACACTATACACACACACACATACAATACACACACTATACACACACACACACGTTCAATACACTATACACACACTACACTACATTACACACATGTAGAATACACACTATACACACACTACCCACACAAACACACACGTACAATACAGTGTGTGGGGACGGTGCAGTGGCACCTTGGCAGATCGGGATTCGAACCGGCAACCTTCTGATTCCTTAACCGCTAGGCCACCACTGCCCCTCATCCTGAGCGACTTACAACGTGCTTTCAAGATCGATCTGATCTCAATTTCCCCCAAAAAGGTGGTCAAGCCTCAATGTAGAGAAGTTTTAGTCAGAAATGAAACGCTGCAAACGTGTCAAACACTCAAATCTCCGCAGTTTCAGCACGTCATTCCCTTCCTCTGGATCCTCCTGTTAGGCGTCGCCATTCTGGATTCAGTAAATATAAATTCATCCTGGGAAGTCCTGCAGTAAACTCTTTAGGTACATGGACATCTGATCAATGTTAGATGAACTGTGGAAGACTTTTGCACGGGGCAGTTTGTGCAAGATGGAAGGTTTCAACACAGGTAACCAGGTTTGTGTTGGCTGTGTGCCAGAGAGAAGTGGAGATCCTGATGTTTCTCAGCGCCATCATCATGATGAAGAACAGAAGAGCCAGTGAGTATCATTCCTCTAATCGTTCCCGGCTGTTGGTGGATCTCCACAACAAGTCCTTCTTCATCACCAGTCACCGTGGAGCAGCATATTGGGAACATTTTCCTCTTCAGCAAAGTGGCCAACATCGTCCTGTTCTTCAGAGTGGACCTGCGCCTGGGTCTCCTCTACCTGTCCCTGTGTGTGGGTAAATATGTTGCAGTGCAGAGGTGGCTTTTCCAGGACGTTGTCTGCCGCGCGCGGTGACGTTCTGAGCCTGTACCCCACAGTGTTCATGGTGACCTGTAAACCCCCCGTCTACATGGGCCCAGAATACACCACCTACTTCACCGACAGGACCATAGACGTAGGTGCCGCTCTGAGCCGAGCGCCCTGGTCTTCCTGCAGAACGTAACGTCCTCTGTTCCATCTCAGGAGGAGCTGCAGAAGGACGCTCGCGTGGTGTGGATCGTGGAGTTCTACGCCAACTGGTCACCGGAATGTCAGTCGTTCGCCTCCGTATTCGCTGACCTCTCACTAAAGTAAGAAGCATGTCAGGTTCTAGGCCGTATTAACCGTGTAAACACACCAGTCATTTCGTATTTATTTCTGTATTGAAGGTACAGCTGTGCTGCTCTCCGGTTCGGTAAAATCGACGTGGGTCGATATGCAGACGTGGCGGAGAAGTAACTTCCGACAATTCCTACTAATTACAACGTAGACGGATGGAGACCACCTTACATGAACTCTGACCTTTTACAGGTACAGGGTGAACCCCTCCCCACTGTCCAAACAGATGCCCTCACTGATCCTCCTGCAAGGCGGAAAGGAGGTGATGCGGCGCCCCCAGGTGGACGCCAAGGGTCGCGCGCTGTCCTGGAGCTTCACGGAGGTGCGATGTGAGCCGGGAGGTGGTTTCATTCATCAGGTCCTTCTGTCAGCTCAGTTAATCAGGTCACCATCTTCTTTAGGAGAACATCATCCGGGAGTTTAATCTGAATGAGCTCTTCCAGAAATCAAAGAAGATGATGAGTAAAGAGCATGAGGAGAAGACAAGAGAAGCAGCCAGCGAGCGGGAGGGAGGTGCTGAAAATAAGAAGGACAAATAAAAACCATCCAACTGGAGAAGAATCGTGACGAAGGGGATGGAAATTAAAATGGTTTAAATTGTTCTTCATTCTTTAGGTTTCAGTAAAACGCATGAAATGTTTGGTGTTGAAAATGACAGCCTGACTCCGCCCCCTGCTGGGGAGGGGGCGTGGCTGTTCAGAAAGACAGAGACATTGACTTCCGAGGGTGTTTACATTCTTTATTCATTTCACGTCTGCAGCACCGCCTGGTTCCTCAACCAATAAAAAGATGAAAGTGCCACTGGTTTCATTACAGTCCGTTACGGAGCTTCTCGCCGCGGTGGCCCATGTGCAGAAACGGCGTCACCTGGCGTCACGCGCTGTTGCATAATGTGGGAAACGTTCGGTGACGTTGGGACCTTTGTGCTGTTGAGCCGGACAACTCATGTGCTCAGAAACAACGACACTCCTGATGGAACACGTCTCCTCTTTGGCTGAGATTTCAAGTCTTCCACGATAGGCTGACACAGCTACTGACCATGACCTTTAACCCCACTACACTACTCTACTACTCTGGAAAACACACACACATGCTTGACTTCTTCCTGAAAGAGACAGACAGTTCAGCCCTTTTCGACGTTCCTGACGTTCCTGGTGCAGGAAATGAGGGGGTGGATGCTGCCGGGGGCGTGGCCTCCATAGTTGATCCTGCAGTTCCTGATGTTTAAATGGTCAAATGTTCTTCTGTTGAGAAGATGCCTGAACAACCCCACCTCCTCTGAAATATACATTAAATATACATCCACTTGTGGAGCAGGTGGAGGAAGAGTCCACAGCCACCTGTCTGATGATCTTCGTCCGACGCCAGTCACCGGCGCCGTCCCGTCTGCTGTGTTGTGGGAGGAGCTAAACAGCGAGAGGGAGCTGGGATTCGTCAGGCCTGGTGGACAGGTGGTGCTGACTGGGTGGAGAACAGAGATGTTGTGTTATTGTCCAGACCTGGAGAGTTCACTCACACACACACACACGTTAAATATCATTCAGAAGGTTCTGGATATTGTGCGCTTTTCAGCCAGGTGAAGTTGAAAAGGAGGAGGAGTGTGGAGTGGAGGAGGTGTTACTCACTTTCCTGCCTGGGTCCCTCCCCCTGTTGTAGAAGGGGCTTGTGGGATATCAGCCCCACCTGTATAAGAGCGTGATTTACCAAGGACAGACTGAGGGGCGGAGCCTGGCGGAGGAGACCCCAGCGAATGAGTACGAAGGGAGGAAGCTGGAACGCGGCTGGAGGGTGGACTGGTTGGGCGAAGCAAAGCTCTGTGGGAGGAGTGGCATAGGCGGGCGGGGCAGGCCTGGAGGGAACCTTCCCTCTGCTGAGCGGACAGGAAGGGGGAGGAGTATCCCATCATGGGTGGAGGATCCTCAGGGCCACGCCCAGGAGGAGGGGCCGGTTTGAGTGGAGCGAGTTCGTGAGCGGCTGATTCAAACTCGGGGCTCTCAGATGGCGTCAGCAGGCTATCGTAAGAGAGGCTCCCGTTTCGAGGCGTCTGATTGGCCAGGCTTTTGTAGCTGGTGGAGGTCGTGCCCTCTGACAGCAGCGGCCCGAGGACGTTGTGTGCAGTGTAGGCAGATCGGAGGCTTGAGGACTGAGATGCTGCAGCTGATTGGAGGACTGTGTCGGTGAATGACGGGTAGGACCGCCCACCCACGGTGGAGGCCCCACCCAGTCCCCCCGGGCCTGTGCCGCCTCCTTCCACTCCTCCCCGCCCCCCAAAACCCCCTCTGCTGGACAGGCTGGGGTCAGAAACACAGCTGTCCCCGCGGGTCATCTGAAAAAGAGAGACAGGTCAGAGGTCAGAACACCCGCAGATCACCACCGGCCCCTTCCGAGGGCGTGTCTGCACCTTGCCAGAGGCGTGGTTCTTCGCTGGACTCCCTCTGGTTGGCCGGTACTTGTATAAGGGCGGGGTTGGGGGATTTTCCCTCAGGTATCTGCTCTCTGGTTGGGAATATAAGAACGTTTAGCAGGCAGGGGCAGCGGCCCGGACGATGGCGCCGGTCGGGCGGGGCACTCACCGTCGGCGCGGTCCGGAGGCTCGGTGTCAGTCGACTGACTCTGGATCAGCTCCAGGCTGCTTTTAGACTAGCATTCAGGCACACAGATACACGCTCACAAGCAGGAAGAGCAGGGCGGCTTCACGCTGCACACATCAACTCTGCTCTGCACCTCGGCCGACGGCTACGATTGGCTATATATACGTCTGTTTACGGCCGCACGGCGAAAGGGCGTCTACCTGCTGGATCCCGTTATCAAAGACTTTATCGGTCAGCTGGTCTTCTGGGGCCTCCGGCCGCAGGAAGGGGGGCTCCATCTGCGGCGAGGCGGGCGTCCGGAACCGACCCAAATACCTGCAAACACGCAAGGCTGAGAACCGGCGGCGGGTCACCACAGGTCCTCCTCACTTACCTGGGAGCTTGGGAGCTACAGAGGACGTGCGAGGCGTTCCTCCAACAGCCTTGAGTGAAGGGATTAACTCCGCCCCTGAACTTCCCCGTCACCTGTAGAGAGGGGGAGGAGCCTGCGGTCAGAGCGAACAGCGTGACTGCCGTGTCGTGTGTGTGTGTGTGTGTGTGTCTCCGTGTGACACCTGCTCGTTGGTTGTCCTCCCTCGTGCCACCAGTACGATGTGGAATCCTGTCAGTCCCGCAACTGGGACGAGGAACAGGCCAGCGACGCACATCACAGCGATTCTGCACCAGTGGGAGGTTAGGGAACGTCACGCGGTTACATCACTAGATCTTGTGGTGAGGTGAGGGTGTGTGGGACTGCAGGATACGTAACGGCAGCGTGCGGCGTGTCCAGTCGCTGGGTGTGGTGGAGAACGTAGAGCAAACCGAAGCCAAACACACCCAGGATGTGTGTGGTGAGAGAAAGCAGGAAGAGGAAAAAGTAGCGATAATTCCTTCGACCGATGCAGTTATTTACCCAGGGGCAGTGGTGATCAAAATCCTGCACACACACACACACACACAATGATAAGAGTGTAAATGTAAGTGTTAATATAAGAATATTAAACATTGAGTGCATTGTGGGAGTGGCTTCTGTTTATTGCGAGTTT
Source organism: Denticeps clupeoides (assembly GCF_900700375.1). Classification (NCBI taxonomy): domain Eukaryota; kingdom Metazoa; phylum Chordata; class Actinopteri; order Clupeiformes; family Denticipitidae; genus Denticeps; species Denticeps clupeoides. The sequence continues at coordinate 526,568 of NW_021630083.1, read as the reverse complement.
TGGTGGGAGTGGTTTGATTACTTTCTCAGAACTGGTGGGTGTGGACCCTGTCAGTATGGAGGGCGTGGTCTGAGGTTACTGAGTATTGGTAGGTGTGGTCACTGTCAGTATGGAGGGCGTGGTCTGAGGTTACTGAGTATTGGTAGGTGTGGTCACTGTCAGTATGGAGGGTGTGGACTGGGGTCAGTATGAAGGGCATGGTCTGAGGTTACTGAGTATTGGTAGGTGTGGTCACTGTCAGTATGGAGGGTGTAGACTGGGGTCAGTATGGAGGGCATGGTCTGAGAGTACTGAGTATTGGTAGGTGTGGTCACTGGCAGTATGGAGGGCGTGGACTGGGGTTACTAAGTATTGGTAGGTGTGGTCACTGTCAGTATGGAGGGCGTGGTCTGTGGTTACTGAGTATTGGTAGGTGTGGTCACTGTCAGTATGGAGGGTGTGGACTGGGGGTTACTGAGTATAGGTAGGTGTGGCACTGTCAGTATGGAGGGTGTGGACTGGGGGTTACTGAGTATTGGTAGGTGTGGACTGGGGTCAGTATGGAGGGTGTGGTCTGAGAGTACTAAGTATTGGTAGGTGTGGTCACTGTCAGTATGGAGGGCGTGGTCTGAGTGTCACTGTACCTCCACACAGTTGTCGCTGTCAGTATGGAGGGTGTGGACTGGGGTCAGTATGGAGGGCATGGTCTGAGAGTACTGAGTATTGGTAGGTGTGGTCACTGTCAGTATGGAGGGCGTGGTCTGTGGTTACTGAGTATTGGTAGGTGTGGTCACTGTCAGTATGGAGGGTGTGGACTGGGGTCAGTATGGAGGGTGTGGTCTGAGAGTACTGAGTGGGTGTGACTTGTTCAGGTGCCATTTCAGTGTCACTGTACCTCCACACAGTTGTCACACATGGAGCAGTGTGAGCAGCGGGGAGGTCTGTAGAAGTGGCAGGTGGAGCACCACTTCATCCGCACCTGAATCCCCCGAATCTCCACCGTCTTGTACAGTGGAGCCCTGAAGTCATCCTCCTTATCTTCATCTTCCTCCGCTGTAGCCCAACGCAGACACATGAACCCCACCCTGGTTATTTCCACGGGGAAGTTGGGGTGAATGAAGGGTGTGACATCGTACCTCTGGGGAAAATGCCGGGGTCCATGAAGGTCACCATAAAGAAGTTGGAGAGTGTGAAGAGGAAGAGGAAACCACAGCAGAGCGGGATGAAGGAGGAGTAAACTTCCGACAACCAGGGACACCTGCAGCAGGAACTCAATCATTATTATATTTGTGGAAGATAAATATTTCTGTTTAATAAATACTTTTCATGGCGTGTCTGCACGCTCATCACTTACGTGAAACAGAGGAAGAGTGTGGTGGCGCCCACCAGAAATGCCGTCGCTGCCGACACCGGCACATAGCGGCTTGGGCGAAGTGGGCGGGACGGTGGAGTGGGAGCTCCTAAAGCCCCGCCCACACTCAGGCTTTCCGTCATGGAGACTGTGTGTGAAGGAGTGTGGAAACGATGAAGGCGGGGTGAAGGACGCCTCCAGCTGGGTGTGACATCTGCATAAATTCGGATTTATAAAAACAGGCACACCTCGTGTCTGACATATTAAATATGAAAGAATATTTATTTAACAGCTGCTGAAGGCTGATCTACGTCTCCACAGGAGGCGGCCCCTGGTCCATGAGCGGTGGCATCTCACTACAGCAGGAGATGGGATCTCTCAACGCTCTTCCTGTTCCCAACCGATGAAGTAGCCTCACCAGACGCTCCACCTGGGTCAGGTCCAGTCCTACTGACAGGTACGTCAAGGTCCGTCTCAAATCCTACCAGAAAACCCCCGTTTATCATGAATCACTTCTGTGGAGCTTCTCAGCAACGTCAGCCTGGAAGAAGGGGAACACCGGAGAATTCTGAATGTTCTGGAGGGTCTCACCTCCACACATCCCGTCATGCTCTGCGCTTCGGGAGATGAACACCTGGATCAGGGGGCTGATGACCTTACAGAGGGGCGCCAAATATCGCGATATAAAGCGAGAGCAGGCTGCAGGTTGCCAAGTCCGCTTCAATTCAGAAACTTTAGGATTTTTTTGAACGTGAGGATTTTCTGTTCACCGGTCGCCCGCGTAACCGGAGCTCCGGTCACCAAATATGCTTGTAAGACCGTAAAGTCGGTGCAGGGGAGAGATAGTCAATTACCTGAATTTCACCGGGGTGGAGCGACTCGGTCCTGCGTGCAGGATGAGGAGAGACCCGGCATCGGCGGAACGCCACGGCGCCGAACCCGCTACGGTCCGGGCTCGGTGGCCCGAACGTGGCTTTCATCCATCAGATGTCCTTGTGCCGCTGAAGAAATCTGCTTTACTACGGCGGCCACTTCAGAGCGCAGTCCGCAAATCTCGCGAGAGTAGCGGCGAAGCAGCGCGACCTCTAGCGGACGGATACGGAACTACGGCGTATATGAGGTTGAAGTTTATAGTCATATGTACAAAGTACAGCGTACAGAGCACAATGAAATTCTTACTTGAAAACCTCTCCCACGTAGACAGGACATAGGACATGATACATAGAAGACATAGAAGACAAAGTGCAGCAGCAATAAATAATAAGTCACAGAAGGGTGAATATATCTAAGTTGCATAAGAAAGTGATTGTGCATAATTTAAGTGCAGTGCATACTATGTGTTGTATAGCCTGATGGCACTGGGGTAGAAACTGTTCCTGAATCGTGATGTGCGTGTGTGAATTGTCCTGAGTCTCTTGCCTGATGGCAAGTGACAGTAAAGGGTGGCTGGGGTCCTTCAGGATGCTCCTAGTTCTCCTGAGACAGCGCGTGGTGTAAATGTCCATTATTGCTGGGAGCTGTGTGCCTGTGGTCCTCTGGGCTGTTTTCACCACCCTCTGCAGAGCTTTCTTGTCCTGAGCAGTACAGCTGCCGTACCGGGACGCGATACTGCCCGTGAGGATGGACTCCACAGCGCACCTGTAGAAGCTGGTGAGGACAGAGGTGGATACCCCAGCCTTCTTCAGGCGTCTGAGGAAGTGGAGTCGTTGGTGGGCTTTTTTGGTGACCGCTGCAGTGTGTTCTGAGCTCAACACGACTACTAAAAATAATAATAAATACCTCGTCATGACGACCTAAACACAAAGAACAGGCAAGTATATAGTACAACTGAATATACACCTGTTCATAGTAAATTCCCACTAGGCCACCACTGCAGGTTGTAATTAGAGAGCTATCATTCAACGATATTTTCTTTTTTAAAATGCACTTTAATAAAACATTGAAATATTACAAATCTTAACACAAACCAACAAAAGGCCAGTTTTCATTTTTTTTATCACTTTAGATGCAGATTCCTCCAGTCAGTCCACGTCCTTCTACTTGAGGTCGATAAAACGGATGTCCATGATGAGCAGAGTGTGTCGGGGGAGGGGGCGCGGCGCTGGGGACAGGACCGTCATCACCTGAGCCTGCGTGTCTACGGCTGTGACCACAATGAAACCACAAACGGGGCTCTCCAACACACCCCTGCCCCGCGCCGACCCCCCGTCCGCCGGCTCGTCCTCCACACAGCTGATGCTCAGGACGTGGTGCGTCAGGTCCCGCCCGGGGCTCACCGGGACCAGTTTCAGTTGGGTGTCATCCTGGGACATTCCCAAGGGCAGGCAGGAGTCCGGGATGGTGGGAGCCCCAATCTTGTAGATCCGTACGTCGGAGAAGCGCACGTCGAAGGCGTGGGGGTAGAAGCTGACCCCCCGGAAGCCGTAGAAGTACTCGCGGATCTTCTCATCGCGCGCCTCCCGCCGGCAGTCTTTGGAGCGCTCGACCACGCCCCCCGACTTCGGCAACAGCACCACGCGGACAAAGTGAGGAAGGTCCCGCTTCAGCTCGTTGTAGAGACGCTCTTGGTCCAGCACCAGAACCACGTCCACCTCGAAGGCGGAGGCACAGTGAACCAGAGCCTGGTAGCCCGACCCCTTCACCCAGCCGCAGGTGTTGATGATGCAGCCACCCACACTGGCCTTGCGGTTGACCTCGCAGCGCTGGGAGAAGACCTCGGCCAGGCTGGACGTCAGCTGATGACAAACGTGTTACATTCAGCAGCACGTCCACCATCACAAACCCCTGGTGGACTTCAACCTGTTATTCATAATTTTCAACGTTGTAAAGGCTCAACATGTCACCTTATTGTAGAGTTTGATGTTGGTTCCAGGGGTGGTGGAGCCAAAGTGGTAAACCAGCGGCGCCTGGACTGAGAATCCTTCCTCCACATCGGCCGGGCGCTCGATACACAGGGCAGACATCGTCCCAGGAACCGAGACCTTCCCACAACGGCACGATAACATGTCATTAACAACCTTCACCAACGTGTCTCTCGAGGGACGTTCATTACTCACGCTGCTCTGGCCAACATCCAGCTCCACCAGAGTCGGCCTCCGGCCGAGCCTCACCGCGTAGCTGAGCAACAACCGACACAGGGTGGACTTCCCAACGTCTGTCGGGCCGACCACCATCACCTATACGCCCAGAAAATACATATTCATATCACAACATGGCGCTTATTCAATAGAATTTCTCTCATATATTGTATGGTCGTGCGCGTGTGTGTATATATATTGTATAGTCCTGCGCGTGTGAGTGTATATATTGTATAGATGTGTGTGTGTGAGTGCATATATTGTATACACGTGTGTGTATATATTGTATAGTCGTGCGCGTGTGTATATATATTGTATAGTCCTGCGTGTGTGAGTGTATATATTGTATAGTCCTGCGCGTGTGAGTGTATATATTGTATAGTCCTGCGTGTGTGTGTGTGTGTATATATATATATATATCGTATAGTCCTGCGCGTGTGAGTGTATATATTGTATAGATGTGTGTGTGTGAGTGCATATATTGTATACACGTGTGTGTATATATTGTATAGTCGTGCGCGTGTGTGTATATATATTGTATAGTCGTGCGAGTGTGTGTATATATATTGTATAGTCCTGCGCGTGTGAGTGTATATATTGTATAGTCCTGCGCGTGTGAGTGTGTATATATATATATATATATAAATAAATATTGTATAGTCCTGCGCGTGTGAGTGTATATATTGTATAGATGTGTGTGTGTGAGTGCATATATTGTATACACGTGTGTGTATATATTGTATAGTCGTGCGCGTGTGTGTATATATATTGTATAGTCGTGCGAGTGTGTGTATATATATTGTATAGTCCTGCGCGTGTGAGTGTATATATTGTATAGTCCTGCGCGTGTGAGTGTGTGTATATATATATATATATATAAATAAATATTGTATAGTCCTGCGCGTGTGAGTGTATATATTGTATAGTCCTGTGCGTGTGAGTGTGTATATATATATATATATATATAAATAAATATTGTATAGTCCTGCGCGTGTGAGTGTATATATTGTATAGTCCTGCGCGTGTGAGTGTGTATATATATATATATATATATAAATAAATATTGTATAGTCCTGCGCGTGTGAGTGTATATATTGTATAGTCCTGTGCGTGTGAGTGTATATATTGTATAGCCGTGTGTGTCCTGACCCGTGGACCCCGGTCATTGTCTCGTTCCGCCTGCTGCCTCATCTGTTCCAGCCCCGCGTGTGTGTTCAGGTACAGGAGCATGGGTGTGTCCTTGGACACGTACGCCACCTGCGGAGTTACAAGAGTTACAAGCGTGACCTCTGACCCCGCCGAATGGTCACCCCTGTCCTGAGGACGGGTCTCACCTCCGTCTTGCCCGTGAGGGACACGCTGCAGCCGTGCCACGTGAAAACCGCGATTTTGGACCCGGGTCCGAACGTGTACTTCTTGTTGCGGTTGAGCTCCGAGCCGAAGACCTCAGCAAGTCCAGAGAGGAGCTCCAGCTGGACCCGCTCTCCAGCCTCCACCTCGAAACGCAGCTCCGTCTCCTTCTCCAGGTCGAAGCGGGTTCCCCCTCCAGCGCCGCCGGCTGAGGAACCTGCCCCACCCGCACCCTCCTCACCAGGCTTCTCGGGACCTTCCGAACTCATGGAGGCAGCTGAGAAGATCTGGCAAGCGTGGAGAACAGAGTTCTAAATTCACCTCCCTGGCGCCGCCGAGCTACGCGCAATTCCCGCGACTGCGTCGCGCACCGATGACGTCACGGCAGAGCCCGGAAGCCATTTTAAATACTGAATTACAACGTTATTATTAGTCATGCTAGTCACACATTAATACCACATCCACACGAATTAGAGCAGAAAACATTAAATCTTTATTTTAAACAGGAACAACGTAGAGACTCCAAACACCACGTCCGGGGCATCAAGAGGCGGACTGGGGCACGAAGACCCCGCTGGTCCGTCTCCATCATGAAGGATGCAGCAGCTTGGACCTGTAAAGGAGAGAACATCATCATCACAGTAATCAAACCACGGTGGTGGAGAAACGAGCGCAGGGGCCACAAACCTCTGGCCTTCTACTTGGGGCCGAGCGCCTTCTCCAGTTCAGCAACCATCTCCGCCGGGGCGGGGAACTTGAGCTTCCGGGGCGGACCTTTCTTAAGCCCCGACCACAGGCACACCTCTACAGGTGAGAGAAGAGCGAGAGATGTTACTCCATAAACATGGAGGGACATGATGGTAGAAGGTGGTGTTCGAACCTGGGACTTCTGGTTCAGAAACCAGTGTCTGACTCACCAGGCCACTACCAGCTTACTTCCATGATTCTACTCAAACATACACCAGGGTCACCTGATGATGATAATGATGGACCTGACTGGTCCAGGTCAGGTGGAACCGGTGTGTAGATTAAGCCCCTCTGGATGCAAGAACATCTCACCTCTGCCCGAGTCCATCAACGTCACTTCAAAACTGCCGCGCCGAGGTTTCCCAGGATTCACCTCCACCAGCAGAAGTGGCCGGGCGGCCTGCAGGGCCACCTTCACCAGGTCCCGCGTTCCGCCCGTACACCCGTCAGCTGGTGCTGGAGAACAGGGAGCCCGTTTCAGCACGCAGCCGAAGATCCCCACCCTGCCCACACCCAGGAGGAGCATCTCACCAGTGTTCAAGCACCACCCGCTGACCAGACTCCAACCATTTGTTCTCCACACTTCCAGCCACCTCTCCATCAGCCGCCTCCACCTTCCGCTTCAAGCCACGGCCTGCAGGAACATGGACCGTGATCCACAGTGAAACGTGTCCTCTGTCCTGAACCATCCCCCTTGGTGAGCAGTGTGTGTGTGGACGGGACCTTCATCAAGGGGACCTCAGTGGCAACTCGAACCCGCATCATCATATTCATAAAGTCCTCACAGCTCCTTCTCATCCAGAAACGCGCTATTTTCCGCGAAGTTGAGATTTAAACACGAATTTACCTGATTTAGCGCGAGAAGCCATGCCGTCCTCCGCGCGTTTCGCGCCTTTCCTCCAGGGGGCGGGACTTCCGGTCGCACAGTCCCCGCCCACACCACCGTCTATCTTCACCTGCTGCTTTACTCTACCGAGCAGCGGCGCACAACGCCCGTGGAAGTTTATCACGAAGATTCAGACAGGTTTTACACGTTTAATTCAACATGTTTATTTTATGGAAGAGAGAGCAGGAATCTCAGCCGAAGGTGGCGCTGTTCCAGGCCACGTTCGCCGCCTCCATGTCGAAGAAGTTGATGTAGATCCTGTAAGGACGGGAGAGGCGTGGTCAGATGACGTCGACGACGCTGCGCCCCGCCCCGCCCTCACCCACCTGTCCGGCGAGATGCCCAGATGTTTGGCGAGGAGGCCACACAGCAGTTTGGAGTACTGCCGGTTCTGGTTCCCCCCGATCTTCCCGATGCTGTGCAGGGAGCAGAGCGCACACGGGTCCGACTTCCCCCCGAACATCATCATCTGGTCTGGGACGACGTGCACCGCGACGTACTGAGGAGGAGGAGGAGGTTGGAAACGCGGTCTCGCTGCGTCACGTCACGTCACGTCACGCGTCTCACCTGCGCCGGTTTTCCCAGGACTCGCGCCAACTCGTCCGTCAACTCGGCCATCAGGGCGGCTGGAACCGCGTCCCGCGCCACGTTGGTGTTCACCACGAACATGGGCATCTTCAGAACCTCGGAGGAACCGGACCACGACAGGAGCGGAACGCCGTTATGGTGGAGTCAAGATGGCGGAAGTAGCTTCAGCCAATCAGATGGGTCCAAACGGGTCAGAGGGCGGGGCTTGTCAAAAAGCAAGGATGTAGAGCAGGATAATAATCTAGATAGAAATATATGTAATAATGAAATATAATTCTGTATTTATGTGTCAGTGTGAGATCATTCCACGTCCGTCAGCGCGGTGGCGCCATCTTTCCTGCAGATGTTTTATTTCTACCCTGCATGGCTACTGGGGGTCTTCTGAAGACCAGAACCCCAGACCTCCAGCCTCTTTTCTGAATTTAGTTTTTCATATTCATAATAAACCTGTTTATTTATTTATTTATTGGATGATGAGAAGAAAGTCCAAAGTTCTTTTGGATTTTTCAGCAGACTGGTCCACAGTTGGTTCCTGCTGTCTGAGGTGGTTCAGGGTCCAGGTTCAGGTCTGGTGCTGGAACCACAGGGTGGTAGCAGAGAACCTGCCCTGTGTACTGCATTTCAGAAAGTGTGTGTGTGTGTGTGTGTGTGTGTGTTTGAGAGTTTGTCAGCGTGTTCTGTCCATCTTTGAGGCTTAAGCTTCTGCAAAGAGAAGCTGCCACCTCAGCACAGGCCTATCAGCTTATAACAAATCCCTATGAGAGCGAGAGAGAGAGAGAGTGTGTGTGTGTGTGTGTGTGTGTGTGTTTTGGGCACAAATCCAAATACGGTCTTCAGAAAACATTTTGTGAATATTTATTTAATTTATTTTTTGTGATTATCTGTTTTGTAGAAGCCTGCAGACACAGTCAAAAGATCATATAGTCTGATCACAATAAAGAAACGTACAGATATAAAACCGAACCGCTCCAAACGTGTCTGATTCATGTGTGTGTTTGTGTACAGCGAGGTGCAGATTCTCCAGATTCTCATTGTCTTTCTTGGACGAGTGAAGTTGTTGCTGCGCTCAGAGTAAAATCCACCCAAAATGGATGGGAGTCATTCCTCTAGATCTTCTCCCTCCACATGGTTCCTGCTATGTTCCTCTAGATCTTCTCCCTCCACGCGGTTCCTGCCACATTCCTCTAGATCTTCTCCCTGCACACGGTTCCTGCTATGTTTCACTAGAACTTCTCCCTCCACACTGTTCCTGCCACATTTTTCTAGATCTTCTCCCTGCACATGGTTCCTGCTATGTTTCACTAGAACTTCTCCCTCCACACTGTTCCTGCCACATTTTTCTAGATCTTCTCCCTGCACACGGTTCCTGTTATATTTGTAGACCTTCTCCCTCCACACGGTTCCTGCTATGTTTCACTAGAACTTCTCCCTCCACACTGTTCCTGCCACATTTTTCTAGATCTTCTCCCTGCACATGGTTCCTGCTATGTTTCTCAAGATCTTCTCCCTCCACGCGGTTCCTGCTATGTTTCACTAGAACTTCTCCCTCCACACTGTTCCTGCCACATTTTTCTAGATCTTCTCCCTGCACATGGTTCCTGCTATGTTTCTCAAGATCTTCTCCCTCCACGTGGTTCCTGCTATGTTTCACTAGAACTTCTCCCTCCATACTGTTCCTGCCACATTTTTCTAGATCTTCTCCCTGCACATGGTTCCTGCTATGTTTCTCAAGATCTTCTCCCTCCACGCGGTTCCTGCTATGTTTCACTAGAACTTCTCCCTCCATACTGTTCCTGCCACATTTTTCTAGATCTTCTCCCTGCACATGGTTCCTGCTATGTTTCTCAAGATCTTCTCCCTCCACGTGGTTCCTGCTATGTTTCACTAGATCTTCTCCCTCCACATTGTTCCTGCTATGTTCATAGACCTTCTCCCTCCACACGATTCCTGCTACGTTTCTCTAGATCTTTGACCCTGCACGTGGTTCCAGCTATGTTTATAGACCTTCTCCCTCCACATGATTCCTGCTACGTTTCTCTAGATCTTCTCCCTGCACGTGGTTCCTGCTATGTTTATAGACCTTCTCCCTCCACACGATTCCTGCTACGTTTCTCTAGATCTTTGACCCTGCACATGGTTCCTGCTATGTTTCTCTAGATCTTCTCCCTGCACGTGGTTCCTGCTATGTTTATAGACCTTCTCCCTCCAGGTATTTATTTTCTGCCCCTTTTTTTTGCTCCTCAAACTCTTATATAAGAGCTCAGATGTGTCATCCAGAGGTGAATGTCGTTTCCATGGTAATACCTCCTGAGGACAACTCGCCTGTTGGATTTTCTCGGAAAAGAGGGAATATTAGTACACCTTGTTCTGTGTGACCTGTTGTGGAACGTTGTGGAAAGCTCATTTGTTCTCTCTTAGAGAATCTCAATCCATGTTCAAATTTATCCGGATGAGGATTAGGGACACAAGAAAAACATTATAACATTTTGAACAAGATCTGAAATAAGGATTTGCTGAAAATCTGAACGCCTGAGCTGGTTGAACGTCTGTGATCCCGGCAGTAGATCTGTAATCTGGGCTATATTCCCGAGTCCTGAGGACAGTGCGACGTCCCTCTTGCTGAATAAACATTGGAGGAACAGTCATGAGGTTAGTTGGGCAGGAAAGACCAGAATTCTAGAGCTCGGTGTGTGTGACATGGAAACTGGCATTAATTAATGAGGAAATAAATAGACATGTCAGGTTCACATCAGGTTAAACTATCAGAATGATTTTACATTTTTGGTACCTGTTCTCAGTACCTGAAGCCCATGAGATCCTGGATTAAACCCAGAACTGAGATAAAATACCTCAATCTGGAGGAATCTGACAGAGAACCGGGTCCAGCCTGGACCAGGAGAGATTTGGGATTATTATTATTAGGCTCTGTGGGGAGGCGATGGGTGTCTTGTGCTCACCATGATGCTCAGGATGATTGATGGGGTTAATAAAGCTGCTGATGGAGATGAGATTGCCGCTCATCTGGATTTCTCGTGGGGTTTTGTTGAAGAACAGCTCCCAAAATAAGATAAGAACAATTTTATTAATCCAGAGGGAAATTCTTTTGTCCTAAAATCCTGCTCAAAGCAACATGAGAAAATAAGACAGAACAGTAGTAATAGTGCAAAAAAAATAATACTAAATAACTGCGACGGGTATCATGAAGTGACATTAATTAGATGAATTTGTTAATTAAAAAGTAACATAGCGATGTGCCATTAATAGAGAGAGATGAAAAGGAAAAACCAGACGTTAATACGGATCCTGAGAAGATCAGAATGGAGAAGAGTTGTACAGTCTTATTGCCAAAGGAGGGACAACAAATTTATTCTCCAGCAGTCCGGTTTTTCAGGAAGCGCGTGAGCTCCCGTCACGTTGAAAAGTCAAAACCCAAATCTTATTTAAAGATCATTAAACTCTCAGGCTGTTCATGCAGGTTCAGAAATGTCCCTTTTCAGCAGATCAAAATGGGCAAATTATCATATCAAACGCAGTCTGATCTTTTTTTATCAGAGATTTGGATTCGTGTTTCTGAAATGAAGACGTTCTATGATGAGAGGCAGAAATAATGAAATATTTGAGATGTGAAAATCATTGCTGTATAATTCATATGAAATTCAGATGAATAATGAATCAGAGCAGCGAGACGCACGATGAGCTGCTTCCACGTTAACTTTTTTATGCTTTTTGAATATCAACATAAAAAACATTTAATAAATGTAATCAATGAATTCATCTACTTTTCTTTACATCGTGAATTTTTTTCCACTGATTATGGTTCTGCAGACGAACCACTGATCCTCTGCATGGGTTTTCCCGGTTCCTCGCCGGTTCCTGCTGGTTCTGCAGACGTTGGTGAGGACCTGTTCTGTCCAGATTGGGTTCTAACTGGATGTTCAGGTGTAGACCACTCTCCGGGTCTGTCAGGGATGCAGGAACATTAAGGAACCATGTCTCACCCCTGCAGGATCGGCCTCATTAAGAGCTTTTAATTAGCAGAGCGCTGAGTGACGAGTGGCCTAATGAGCTCAGTGTAGAACCCAGACAGGGTGACGAGGCGCCCGCACATCTTCATTATAGCAGTTAAGAGTCCATGTGTGACATCACACGTCCACACCATCTCCATGGAAACGCACTGTCTGGATGTGATGAGTCTCCGCCTCCCAGTGGGTGACAGCAGTGGCACTGAGGTGAATCTGAGATGTTGGTTCAGGCGGGCTGGACTACATTTGTTTCTTGTGTAGGCCACATGCACTGGCTTCAGCAGAACCTTACAAATCCCCACTAGGAAGTACCACTTCTGGTATAGAACCAGTCAGCTAGGACAGGCTGAGATTTCATGTTTATCCTCTCCAGTCAGGAGCAGTGGTGGCCTAGCGTAAAGAACGCCAAGGTGCAGGGGAGCAGTGTGTGGGGACGGTACCTTCATCAATAAGACCTCAGTGGCACCATGGTGGCTCAGGATTCGAACCCACAACCTTCCGATTACGGGTCTACTTCCTACATTTACATTTACGGCATTTGGCAGACGCCCTTATCCAGAGCGACTTACAAAGTGCTTTCAAGTTACCATCGATGAGGAGATCAATTCCGGTTCACTAGGACCCCAACTAATGGCACCTTGTAACCCTCCTCTGTTTAGTGGCGCAGTTAAAGCTTCAAATTTAGCAGGTAAAAACCACACCTACAAACACTACAAGCCCCGCCCCCTTACATCACCTGAATTATAATAAATCTGTCTTGGCCAGGATTCTAACTTAACTTCTCCTGTTCTCAAACCCTTTATTCAATAGTCACTGTGTTTCACTGAATGGAATAGTTTTGAGCTTGAGCTGATCATTTTGATGAACGTCAGACAAATAAAAGACATACGGGTGCATGAAATTACATTAATTCATGTATGAAAATCAATTAATTCACACACATGAACTGCACCATGAGTTACTATTCAAATGCATAAAGAAATCAGGTCTCATGCACGTTTTAGTGAAGAACTCATGTTCCAGCATCATCAAGTTATTAATGATAAATAAACATCTTGGTCCAATTATATTTAATTTTGAACCACTTTACTTTAAAGGCCACAAACATCATTGAAGAAATCATGGTAAATTATTATTGAAAATACCATTTTCTTTTACTTATATTACTACCTATCTGGGATAAATTAATGAAAAATCCCTCCACTACAGACATGTTCCATAAACGCTGCACCGCGCGTGACCCTTCACCCCTAACACATGAGCTCCGCCCACCAACTGTCTCGGTGACGGACCACGACAAGCTCAACCTCAGGAGATCTGTCACAGTCCACATACACACTTCTAGATTAAAGAATAAATATGTCAACTCTGGTTCCTGTTGGTTTCTTGCTTGTACAGTAATTTCCTTATTACTGCACAGTATATAACTAAGATGACAACATTAACTCCGACTTTAACTAAGCAATGTAGAAAACTTTACAGTACATTCAGAAAGCGGTCCCTGTATAAACACCTCACTGTGTCACCGTCTGCGGTGCTGCTGTGTACCCCGATGACAATCACCTCACTTGAGTGGACTGGACACGATGGACCAGGAACCTGGATCCTCCACCAGGACTCATGAAACATAATCATCTCACAGTCAAAAGGTAGAAAAGGAGCTTTCTGTCTTCTGTCGCTTCCTAGACAAGCAATGATGTGTGTGTGTGTGTGTGTGTGTGTTCATACCAACACAGCATGGAGCCAACAAACTAGTCTAAATCCTGAGAGGAGGAGGACTCTTTAAAACTGAGCTCCTCTCCTCCCAGCCCAGCTGGAAGAGTGTGATAAGCTCTCACACACACACACACTTGTAAAATGCAGATACCCAACACAGCAGCTGCTGGAACATCTGGTCCTGAGCGATTGCAGACCAAACACAGTACGCCGGAGCTTAGAACGAGGAACTTGGATTAAAGAACAAGTGTCAGTTCAGATCACAAACCAGCAATTAACTGTAAAGAGAAGAAACAGGAATGGGTGTGAAGGCCCTTTACACACGTTCTAGAGCTCAGAAGGATCTAGGCAGCATGCACGTAGGATTTCAGAGCTCAGAATCCAGCTTCGCGAGAGACACACATTTCAGAACTTTAGAAACAGTGACGTATTCAGGACTTGAATAAAAACGTTTGAGATAAAATTTCTTTATTGCTTTAGACCGACTCAGACTGAGGTTCAAACTGGTTTCCCTACCGAGAGTCCGATCAGCAGCACTTTACTCCTTTCCTTGTTGCTAGGCAACTGTGGGCTGCTAATGAGCTATTTGATTACGGTAACTATTAATAAATGAAATGATTGTTTCTTGTGTAGCTCATACAGCTGTGTGTGCAATGAAATCAGCAGCTGAAAGCATGGCCCCGCCCACTCACAGGGAACTCATTAGAGGTAATTTGCATAATGAATCCGTGTGATGTTTCTTCAGGGAGTCTTTTCAGTTCTCCATCTCTCTCTTTTCCACACACACAAACACTGATTATCCTGCACATCAAAAGCTGGCCTTTTTCTGCTTTATAGAATACAGTGTGTGTGTGTGTGTGTGTGTGTGTGTGTCTTAACCAACACTCCTACTGGCCCACTTTTCACATGAGGTTAAAAATCCATCAGAGGATTTGAAAATAATCTGTGTTCTGTAGAACTCATTAACAGGAACCGCAGAAGAAATGTGTGTGTACCTGTTGCTGTTCTGGTCTGTGTAGCTCTGTGTTCTGGGCTTCTGTCGGTTGATTGGTTTGTATAAACAGAACTCAGGTTGTTCAGTTCTGTTGAGTAGAACCCTAAAGAACTTCATGCTAATGCTAATAAATGTGTCAAATTCAGCCGACTGAGTAAAGACAACAGAACTGAACCCGAAATGATCAACACAAGCCATTGGTCTGGTTCCAGCATTGTTCTTGTTCTTTCATCTTCCATCCATGCCAGCCGAACAGAACCAGAAACAGCCAGCTCTTTCAAGTTACCATCGATGAAGAGATCAATTCCGGTTCACTAGGACCCCAACTATGAATACATCTATTTTATTCACTCTGTTGTAGATTCTGTACAAATTACAATTTAATCTAAATATTCTTTAAAGAGGAAGGTCTTGACCTGTCGGGTTCATCTCAGCTTCATTTGAACCCCAAAAGTTCCTCCTTCATTCACGCCCGCCTGCTGCTTGCCTGTTGTTCCCACAGGGCATCCATAATCATTTACCCCCCACCTCGAATATTCCTCCATCTGTGTGAGGGGGCGTCGCCCGACGTTCCTGAACTGGCCGGAGTATCGACTCCATCAATCAGTATTACCACGGAAACGCTCTCCGAGGCCTGCATCCCGCCGCAGGCAGTGGAATGGAAAGGCGATTACATGCGGGTGGGGTGGGGTGGGGTGGAGGTAAAGAAAAGAACAGCGAGGGGAGGAGAGGGGAGGAATGTGAACGAAGAGCTACATGCTGTTCAGCGCCGCTAGAACACTGCAAGAACACTCGGGTTCAGAAACGTTGGTGGAACAGAGAGAAACGGATGGAAGTCAGGAACTCACATGCATCCCCATCCTATGGTGCGTCTTTCTGAGACATGAAGGAGCCTCACGTCTCGTATTTTTAGAACTTGGCTGTCTTAATGCATTAAGGCTTGGGCAGAATTCTAAAAGGGAACATTTGTGCCTGTTCCCCTGGTCTAGAACACACAGATGAAAAAGCTACGGAGCTGGACGTTATTCCATATTTACAGTCTGTTGAGAACCCAAGCCTGTTCCCCTGGTCTAGAACGCACAGATGTAGAACATGGAACCTGAAAGCTACAGAGCTGGACGTTATTCCTTACTTACAGTCTGTTCCCAATACAAGCCTGTTCCCCTGGTCTAGAACGCACAGATGTAGAACGTGGAACCTGAAAGCTACGGAGCTGGACGTTATTCCATATTTACAGTCTGTTGAGAACCCAAGCCTGTTCCCCTGGTCTAGAACGCACAGATGTAGAACGTGGAACCTGACAGCTACGGAGCTGGTTGTTATTCCATATTTACAGTCTGTTGAGAACCCAAGCCTGTTCCCCTGGTCTAGAACGCACAGATGTAGAACGTGGAACCTGACAGCTACGGAGCTGGACGTTATTCCATATTTACAGTCTGTTGAGAACCCAAGCCTGTTCCCCTGGTCTAGAACGCACAGATGTAGAACGTGGAACCTGAAAGCTACGGAGCTGGACGTTATTCCATATTTACAGTCTGTTGAGAACCCAAGCCTGTTCCCCTGGTCTAGAACGCACAGATGTAGAACGTGGAACCTGAAAGCTACAGAGCTGGACGTTATTCCATATTTACAGTCTGTTCCCAATACAAGCCTGTTCCCCTGGTCTAGAACGCACAGATGTAGAACGTGGAACCTGAAAGCTACGGAGCTGGTTGTTATTCCATATTTACAGTCTGTTCCCAATACAAGCCTGTTCCCCTGGTCTAGAACGCACAGATGTAGAACGTGGAACCTGAAAGCTACGGAGCTGGACGTTATTCCATATTTACAGTCTGTTGAGAACCCAAGCCTGTTCCCCTGGTCTAGAACGCACAGATGTAGAACGTGGAACCTGACAGCTACGGAGCTGGACGTTATTCCATATTTACAGTCTGTTGAGAACCCAAGCCTGTTCCCCTGGTCTAGAACGCACAGATGTAGAACGTGGAACCTGAAAGCTACGGAGCTGGATGTTATTCCATATTTAAAGTCTGTTGAGAACCCAAGCCTGTTCCCCTGGTCTAGAACGCACAGATGTAGAACGTGGAACCTGAAAGCTACGGAGCTGGATGTTATTCCATATTTAAAGTCTGTTGAGAACCCAAGCCTGTTCCCCTGGTCTAGAACGCACAGATGTAGAACGTGGAACCTGAAAGCTACGGAGCTGGATGTTATTCCATATTTACAGTCTGTTGAGAACCCAAGCCTGTTCCCCTGGTCTAGAACGCACAGATGTAGAACATGGAACCTGAAAGCTACAGAGCTGGACGTTATTCCATATTTACAGTCTGTTGAGAACCCAAGCCTGTTCCCCTGGTCTAGAACGCACAGATGTAGAACGTGGAACCTGAAAGCTACGGAGCTGGACGTTATTCCATATTTACAGTCTGTTGAGAACCCAAGCCTGTTCCCCTGGTCTAGAATGCACAGATGTAGAACGTGGAACGTGGAACGGAGCTGGATGTTATTCCATATTTAAAGTCTGTTGAGAACCCAAGCCTGTTCCCCTGGTCTAGAACGCACAGATGTAGAACGTGGAACCTGAAAGCTACGGAGCTGGATGTTATTCCATATTTACAGTCTGTTGAGAACCCAAGCCTGTTCCCCTGGTCTAGAACGCACAGATGTAGAACATGGAACCTGAAAGCTACAGAGCTGGACGTTATTCCTTATTTACAGTCTGTTCCCAATACAAGCCTGTTCCCCTGGTCTAGAACACACAGATGTAGAACGTGGAACCTGAAAGCTACGGAGCTGGACGTTATTCCATATTTACAGTCTGTTGAGAACCCAAGCCTGTTCCCCTGGTCTAGAACGCACAGATGTAGAACGTGGAACCTGAAAGCTACGGAGCTGGACGTTATTCCATATTTACAGTCTGTTGAGAACCCAAGCCTGTTCCCCTGGTCTAGAACGCACAGATGTAGAACGTGGAACCTGAAAGCTACGGAGCTGGACGTTATTCCATATTTACAGTCTGTTGAGAACCCAAGCCTGTTCCCCTGGTCTAGAACGCACAGATGTAGAACGTGGAACCTGAAAGCTACGGAGCTGGACGTTATTCCATATTTACAGTCTGTTGAGAACCCAAGCCTGTTCCCCTGGTCTAGAACGCACAGATGTAGAACGTGGAACCTGAAAGCTACGGAGCTGGACGTTATTCCATATTTACAGTCTGTTGAGAACCCAAGCCTGTTCCCCTGGTCTAGAACGCACAGATGTAGAACGTGGAACCTGAAAGCTACAGAGCTGGACGTTATTCCATATTTACAGTCTGTTCCCAATACAAGCCTGTTCCCCTGGTCTAGAACGCACAGATGTAGAACGTGGAACCTGAAAGCTACGGAGCTGGTTGTTATTCCATATTTACAGTCTGTTCCCAATACAAGCCTGTTCCCCTGGTCTAGAACGCACAGATGTAGAACGTGGAACCTGAAAGCTACGGAGCTGGACGTTATTCCATATTTACAGTCTGTTGAGAACCCAAGCCTGTTCCCCTGGTCTAGAACGCACAGATGTAGAACGTGGAACCTGACAGCTACGGAGCTGGACGTTATTCCATATTTACAGTCTGTTGAGAACCCAAGCCTGTTCCCCTGGTCTAGAACGCACAGATGTAGAACGTGGAACCTGAAAGCTACGGAGCTGGATGTTATTCCATATTTAAAGTCTGTTGAGAACCCAAGCCTGTTCCCCTGGTCTAGAACGCACAGATGTAGAACGTGGAACCTGAAAGCTACGGAGCTGGATGTTATTCCATATTTAAAGTCTGTTGAGAACCCAAGCCTGTTCCCCTGGTCTAGAACGCACAGATGTAGAACGTGGAACCTGAAAGCTACGGAGCTGGATGTTATTCCATATTTACAGTCTGTTGAGAACCCAAGCCTGTTCCCCTGGTCTAGAACGCACAGATGTAGAACGTGGAACCTGAAAGCTACAGAGCTGGACGTTATTCCATATTTACAGTCTGTTGAGAACCCAAGCCTGTTCCCCTGGTCTAGAACGCACAGATGTAGAACGTGGAACCTGAAAGCTACGGAGCTGGACGTTATTCCATATTTACAGTCTGTTGAGAACCCAAGCCTGTTCCCCTGGTCTAGAATGCACAGATGTAGAACGTGGAACGTGGAACGGAGCTGGATGTTATTCCATATTTAAAGTCTGTTGAGAACCCAAGCCTGTTCCCCTGGTCTAGAACGCACAGATGTAGAACGTGGAACCTGAAAGCTACGGAGCTGGATGTTATTCCATATTTACAGTCTGTTGAGAACCCAAGCCTGTTCCCCTGGTCTAGAACGCACAGATGTAGAACATGGAACCTGAAAGCTACAGAGCTGGACGTTATTCCTTATTTACAGTCTGTTCCCAATACAAGCCTGTTCCCCTGGTCTAGAACACACAGATGTAGAACGTGGAACCTGAAAGCTACGGAGCTGGACGTTATTCCATATTTACAGTCTGTTGAGAACCCAAGCCTGTTCCCCTGGTCTAGAACGCACAGATGTAGAACGTGGAACCTGAAAGCTACGGAGCTGGACGTTATTCCATATTTACAGTCTGTTGAGAACCCAAGCCTGTTCCCCTGGTCTAGAACGCACAGATGTAGAACGTGGAACCTGAAAGCTACGGAGCTGGACGTTATTCCATATTTACAGTCTGTTGAGAACCCAAGCCTGTTCCCCTGGTCTAGAACGCACAGATGTAGAACGTGGAACCTGAAAGCTACGGAGCTGGACGTTATTCCATATTTACAGTCTGTTGAGAACCCAAGCCTGTTCCCCTGGTCTAGAACGCACAGATGTAGAACGTGGAACCTGAAAGCTACGGAGCTGGACGTTATTCCTTATTTACAGCAGGGATTTGGGAAGAAACGAGCGATCAGTGAGAACAGATCCTCGCTGCATCACCTGCGCATCTTCCCGTCTCCATGGTAACAGAGGCAGTGATGCTGAGCCGCAGCTACGGCACTAAATGCCAGGTTATTCACATCATTCCACAATCAGAGGGGAGCAGAGTGGAGCTCTTTGGTTGGGGGAGGATCTGAGGGGGGGTCTTCTTCACGAGCTGATCCCTTTTCTCTGGAGACCAGAACACAAAGGCACCATCATCATTATCTGCACGAGCGGCAGCCTCCGGAGCTCAGAGACGGCGGAACGCGGCGCGCGTGGAATGAGGGGGATGCGGTAGGGGCTCATGCTCTGGATCGGAAATTTGGATTTTCTTTTCTTTTTTCCGATGCGTGGGGAAAGATGCTGCTGGGCTCCATCTCCGTGGTCTGCGTCAGTTTCCTGGGATTTTGCTCTGGTTCAAGTTTTCCAAGTAACATCAACATAGGTATGGAGCACAGAGACCAAAACGGACATGAAGCCACTAGAAAGGTTTGATGTTCGGTGATGAATAATGCAGAAAAAATGATCAGCAGTGATCAGCAAGGCACGTGGAATATGAACTGATCAGTGATGCATCGGTCCGGGTCCATCCTATTTATTCCTGGCTTCCTTTCACAGGGGGGCTCTTCCCAACAGATTCCCACGAATATGAAGCCTTCCGCTTTGCACTCTCCCATCACCAGGAGATCCCCAAACTGCTGCCGCAGGTGGACATGGTGAAGCTGGGGAACAGTTTTTCCATGACCTACGCTTGTAAGTAAGGAGCGGAGCTCAGTACTTTTACTGGATGCGTTTATCCAGGGGAAATTATTTTCCAGGTTCGCATCATCTGGAGCTCAGACACCGAACTGCAGACCACAGTCTTATACAATCTGAGCGAATGAATCAATACTTTTTAATTTGTGAAATTACCCTGCAGTCATTCCTCCAAATACATTTTACAAATAAAAAAATAACATCAAGCAGGAATTCAATTCATTCATAGATCAAGATTATCCGACTTCAACTGTCGCCTGTATCTCAGCAGAGCAGCAGTAGTGAGTGACAGAGAGGAAGAGTGAAAGGGGGAGTGTGTGTGTGTGTGTGTGTGTGTGTTAGCATATGGAGTGCAGCACTGACAGATCACAGGCCCATATGTCTGCTGTAATAGCTAACACACAGGGGGCATGTAACACACACACACGTTTAACTCACTAGATCCTTCAGTATAAAATGTGAACTTTTCATTATATGTAATGAGTATAGATCTATGTGAGTATAGATCTAGCATGGTGGTGATGAAGATGATGAGGATTCTGTTCATCTTCCAATTGACAGCTATGTTGGGGTCACAGTGCTGCAGGATCAGGATGCTACACCAGATCATAATAAAAATCACAATGTGGACTCAGAAACAGAGCAATTTAACAGCTGAATTGTGAACAAAATGTTGAAAATGACAATTTTCATTTGTGTGATATGCCCCATTTTCATGATCATTAAAAGTGATCACAACGTTGCTGCTATGGTGTTCTTTTTACATTTATAAGGGATTAAATTGCTGAAATTGAGATAACAGCCATTAGTGTGAAAGTCTTCATCATCTTCCTGATGAAGCGGCAGTGCTGATGATCTCCATTCAGCCGAGTGGAATCATATGTGTGTGTGTGTCACGCTGAGATTTGGCCTGAGGGCAGGAACACCCTCAATCTGTTTGGTAAATGAATAGAAATAGGCGGCTAAGGCAGAAGAACTGTGGTGTTTTGGGCGTGTCTGGACTGTCACTATGGCAACTGTGGTATCAGCCTGATGTGCTCTGGTGGAAACCCATGCTGCTCTTCTGATCTTCTACTGATGGACTGAAATGGGGATCAGAGGAGCAGCAGCTTTAAGAGGTTTATGTGGGCATGAGCCAGTTACCCGACAAGGCCTCGCTAACCTGGCATCATTAACCCCTCCTCATTAAGCAGGCCTTGCTAACCATTTCTCGTTAACCAGACTTCATTAACCATGCCTTGCTAACCAGGCGTCACTAACAAGTCCTCATTAACTAGGCCTTGATAGCCAGTCCACATTAACCAGGCCTTGCTAAGTAGTCCTCATTAATCAGGCATCACTAACCAGTCCTCATTAATCAGGCATCACTAACCAGTCCTTATAAACCAGGCCTTGCTAACCAGTCCTTATTAAGCACGCTTTGCCTACCAGTTCTTGTTAACCAAACCTCATTAACCATGCCTTGCTAACCAGGCTTCACTAACCAGTCCTCATTAACAAGGTGTGACTAACCAGTCCTAATTAACCAGGCCTTGTTAACCAGTCTTCGTTTAGGTAGCACAAATTCTCTGTCCTGCTTCCCATCCCTTCAGGTTGGGAACCTTCCCATAATTCCACCATGAGCACCACCAGGATAAGTGAAACAGGTTCAGTCTTCTACTTTACTGTACCTACAGATCTACTGCTTGGTCTGTAGGTACGGTGACTGCAGGGGTCAGGGGTCACTCGGAGTTTACACTGATGAACTGTGCTGTGAACTTCTCCTCCAGTCTGCTCCCAATTCGCCAAGGGCGTCTACGCCATCATCGGGGTCTATGACCGGAAGACGGTCAACATGCTGATGTCGTTCTGTGGCGCTTTGCACGTCTGCTTCGTCACGCCCAGCTTCCCACTGGAGACGCCCAATCAGTTTGTGATCCAGCTGCGGCCGGAGCTCCAGGACGCCCTGGTTGGGACGATTGAGCACTACAGGTGGAGCCGGTTCGTCTACATGTACAGTTCTGACTCAGGTACAATCCAACCTTCATCAGCAAAGGTTCATTCATAATACAAACAATCACAACATCTCCGTTGACTCACCGGTGCTTAGTGTTTAATACTGAAGATGTTCTGCTGGCAGGACTGACCATGCTTCAGAAGGTTCTGGACGTAGCGGCTGAACGGAACTGGTTGGTGACATCAGTGAACCTGGAGACTCTGACTGAGGCCTCGTTCCTCAAACTGTTTCAGGACCTGGACCAGCGCAAAGAAGGGCAGATCATCATCGACTGTGAGCTGGACAGACTTTCATCTGTTCTCAAGAAGGTATCCACACACACATACAGCCTGCTGAAGAGTGTAGAGGGTCACTGTAAATAACTAATGTCAGCGTCTGTCATCACCACAGGCATGTCTCTCTCTCTCTCTCTCTCTCTCTCTCTCTCTCACACACACACTCACACACACACACACACACACACTCACACACACACACACACACACTCTCTCTCACACACTCACACACACTCACACACTCACAGACACACACAAACTCTCACGCACACACTCACAGACAGACACACTCACACACTCACAGACACACACAAACTCTCACGCACACACTCACAGACACACACACACACTCACTCACACACACGCACACACACTCACAGACACACACAAACTCTCACCCACACACTCACAGACACACACACACACACACACACACTCACACACACACTCTCTCACACTCACACACACTCACACACACACTCACACAAACACACTCACACACTCACACACACACACACACACACACACTCTCTCTCACACACACACACACACCCTCACACACTCACAGACACACACAAACTCTCACGCACACACTCACAGACACACGCACACACTCACAGACACACACAAACTCTCACGCACACACTCACAGACACACACACACACTCACTCACACACACTCACACACACGCACACACACTCACACACTCACAGACACACACACACACACACACTCTCTCACACACACACACTCACACACACACACACTCACACACACACACACACACACACACACACTCACACACTCACACACATCAAAGTTTTTGGAGACGGGACCAGGGCTTTAAGAGTTTGTTAACCTTCCGATTACGTGGATAGATATGGTAGTAAAATAAATAATGTTAAGATCAAATCTATTTTATTAAGCAGATTGAGAATAATTGGGTCACTGATCAGTGGTAAATGGAAATGCTGAGATGGATGTAGATCTGATCAAAGATCTTCTGATGTGTCCTCTGCAATTAACCAACCACCACACACCACATGTATGGAGAACTGAGACTGAGCACCACACAGGGTAACCTGGACCATGTGAACACATGGCGTTGACACAGGGAACCTTCAATCACATGTTCTTCTCAGACTGCTGATGGCGTTCCTGTACTGGGTCTTCTGAATGTCGGGCTGAGAGTGTATCACCAGGAAGTGAGGTTTGAGGTGCAGGAAGGGAGAGAACGTAAAGCCTCAGTCTGTCAGTT
The DNA here is from genome assembly GCF_900700375.1 of Denticeps clupeoides. Lineage (NCBI taxonomy): Eukaryota > Metazoa > Chordata > Actinopteri > Clupeiformes > Denticipitidae > Denticeps > Denticeps clupeoides. Next base: position 502,644 of record NW_021630083.1, on the reverse strand, counting down.
GAGACTGGGGTTGAGACCAGAGAGGACATTTATGTCTAATTATGAAACAAATAAGGACCTAATAAGATCTCAATCATCTATTTTTAATTTTTCAGATTGTTGAACAAGGAAAGAACGTGAAGAGTTACCACTACATACTGGCTAATATGGTGAGTAAACCATCATGAAAGCTCTCATCAGATGGATGAGGATGATCCTGCTCAGGAGTTTGCTGTGTCCTGCAGGGATTCCTGGACGTTGACCTCTCAGATCTGAGGAAGAGTGAGGCGAACGTGACGGGCTTCCAGCTGGTGAACAGCGGTAACCCCAGTGTGAGCAGAATCCTGCAGGAGTGGCTGGAGTTCGAAAACAAGGACGCCCAGCTGGGCAGGAAGAGCCTGACGGTAGAAACACCATGAGGTTCTGTCCACCACGTTCCTCGAGAACAGCATCCTGACTGTCTCGTGTGGATTGTGTGTGTGTGTGTAGTATACAGGTGCTCTGACGTATGACGGGGTGAAGGTGATGTCTACAGCCTTCCAGAACCTCCGGCGGCAGCGCATCGACATCTCTCGCCGTGGCAACGCTGGGGAATGTCTCGCCAACCCACCTGCGCCGTGGGGACAGGGCATCGATATCCAGAGAGCTCTGCAGCAGGTCCATTCGAGACACGCACGCTCCCATGATGCAGTGCGTGGGGCCATGCTGACTGACGTTGTGATTGACAGGTGCGGATTGATGGGCTGACGGGACACATCCAGTTTAACGAAAAAGGCAGACGGACCAACTACACGGTGGGAGTGATGGAGCTGAAGCCCACCGGCCTGAAGAAGGTGATGACCCCCCTCCTCCATCAGCATGTGTTTGGTGTTCGGTTCTAGTCTGGAGTGACAGAACTTGTGGGGTTGCAGGTGGGCTACTGGAATGAAGATGAGCACTTTGTCAGCACGTCCATGTATCCCTCTTGGAGTAACGAGACGTACGGACTGCAGAACCGCACGTACATAGTTACCACGATTCTGGTGAGCTCCTCTGAACACGCCTGGAAGCGACGTTCTAGTACAGAGAACCTAGATCTCTCTGTGACTGGTCTCTCCGCAGGAATCTCCGTACGTGATGCTGAAGAAAAACCACGAACAGTTTGTTGGAAACGAGAAGTACGAGGGCTACATCGTGGAGCTGGCAGCCGAGATCGCCAAACACGCCGGATACCGCTACAAGCTGAAGATCGTGTCTGACGGGAAGTATGGCGCCCGCGACGCCGAGACCAAGATGTGGAATGGCATGGTGGGAGAGCTGGTGTATGGGGTGAGTAGATGATTCCTGCTGGACTTCTGATGATGAAGCAGGGTGCGTTCTCATGGAAGGTTGATTGATGTCGCAGAAAGCGGACGTTGCCGTGGCGCCCCTGACCATCACACTGGTGCGGGAGGAAGTGATCGACTTCTCCAAGCCTTTCATGAGTCTGGGGATCTCCATCATGATAAAGAAGCCAACCAAGTCCAAGCCCGGGGTGTTCTCCTTCCTGGACCCGCTGGCCTATGAGATCTGGATGTGCATCGTGTTTGCCTACATCGGCGTGAGCGTGGTCCTCTTCCTGGTGAGCCGCTTCAGCCCGTACGAGTGGCACGCTGAAGACTTCGAGGACCCGACAGAGTCCGATCCCAACCAGCTCGCCAACGCTGCCAACTCCCCACCACAGGCCAGTCTGGAGCAGACCAACGAGTTCGGCATCTTCAACTCCCTCTGGTTCTCTCTGGGAGCGTTCATGCAGCAGGGCTGTGACATTTCCCCACGGTACGACCCACGGCATCATGGGTACTGGGGCTTGTTCTCTGGTTTTCTGTGGTGCCCGCGTGTAGGTCATCAATTAAAAAATCTAATTAACGAACACACACACACATCTCCTCAGCAGTCATTAAAATCAGGGCCATGAATGTTCTGCTCCTCCAGTCGCGTTCACGCGTCACGTGGCCAGCGCTGGTGAAATAAGGACACATCATTATCACAATTATCACAAAGGGGGCAGCTGAGGTCGGAGTCTCCTACATTTCTAACCTTGCGTTTGATCTGAGGCTCGCTGTCCCAGATTGGAAGATATTTTCTCCCTGTGAGGTTTGGGACCAGTTAGTAAAATTCGTGTTGGATCCCTGATTGTTGTAAAAGGCGGTCAGGGGGCTGAACGGCTGCAGGGGAACATCTCAGACGCTCCGCCTAGATCGGAGTCGGTAAAACTAGTGTGTAGACTTCAAGCAGAACCTTGTTGAGAGGAATCTTTATGCAGGAAAACCTTTACAAAGCTTGAGCCTTTACCGTGTGTGTGTTTAGGTCTCTGTCCGGACGTATAGTGGGCGGAGTCTGGTGGTTTTTCACCCTCATCATCATCTCTTCCTACACGGCCAACCTGGCGGCATTCCTCACCGTGGAGCGCATGGTGTCACCCATTGAGAGCGCAGAAGATCTGGCCAAACAGACAGAGATCGCATATGGGACTCTGGACGCTGGGTCCACTAAAGAGTTCTTCCGGGTGAGATACCTACGGACAAAATTTGGAGTTCCTCGTGTAACTGATGCCGGATTCAGGGGACAAAATTGATGGTCTACAGTGGTCTTTACTCCTGGCCCTTTCTCCTCTTTAGAGATCGAAGATTGCGGTCTTTGAGAAAATGTGGGCGTACATGAAGTCAGCTGACCCTTCCGTGTTCGTGAAGACGACTGATGAAGGCGTCATCCGCGTGCGCAAGTCCAAAGGGAAGTACGCCTACCTGCTGGAGTCCACCATGAACGAATACATCGAGCAGCGCAGGCCATGTGACACCATGAAAGTGGGCGGGAACCTGGACTCCAAAGGCTATGGCATTGCCACGCCCAAAGGATCCCCGCTAAGGTGAAACATGGCTGCAACCAGAGAGCACTTTTCAGACCGCAGTGTGCATGTAGACTGTGGTGACATCATTCATACATGGTGACATCATTATTGACATGACGGTGTGGTGGAGATGGAGATGAGATGAGAAGAAAATTCTCTTAAAATCTGTCTTCCACTAGCAAAAGCGCTAATGTAGCTTTAGCCTGACATGTTTTATTTCACATTTGTTCACTTTTGAAATAGTTTTATTGGATTGGTCCTGGTTTTGTAGCAGTGTCCAGTCTTGACTCCATCTCCTCTGGACGGTTTTGGGTCATTTACCACACGTCCATCTTTCTGTCTTTTTTCCATGTCTGCATGTCCACAGTTAAGACAGTTGCAGGGAAGCTTGACCATTTAGATGTGAACCATTTTAGAAAAGTCTGGTTTTGGCCACTTGAAGAACCCTGAGAAATGAATCATGATATTCATATCATGGTGATGAGATGTATAAAGTGGACATGAGTGGCCAGAACTTTGTCTCTTCCACAGTTAGTTCATGTTTGTTTGTGTTCCACGCCATCATTTAATTTCAGTTCAATCCATCTGCACCATGGTGAGAACAGTATGAAGTAGAACCGAGCCTGCATGATGTAATCTGAGAACTCAGGATAAAGTCATGGTTGGTGAGATATGATGCCACCAGGTGTCTGGTGTGTCCACTGTGTGTCTTTTTGCGATCATCTCACCTGCAGCCACATCTCTTCAGCCCTCATCTTCACTCCAACCTCGTAACCACGAGCCGGCAGCTTTTACCGAGTTCCACAGACACCCAGTGATGCTCTTCAGAATCCTCCCTTTTACTGAAATAGATGCAGATTCTACAGTTCATCTGCAGCTCAACTCAGAGCATGTCCTTCCAAACCTAGTCAACATGCGTGGTGTCTGTTCTCCTCTACTGCTTGGTAAAATCTGAACGTACGTCCACTGTCCATCTAACCGTGCCGACATCCACACAGAATCTGCCCTGCAGAACCCATCCGAGGGGCTCAGAACCCACCATAACAGACGTTCTAATGATTAAAACAGCGTAGCTGTGCTGTTCTGATGAGGCCCCACAGATGAGTTGTGCAGGCAGGAGAGCTTCCTGGTTCTGACGGTTCTGTTTATTGTCTCATTGAAGAAACCACGTTAACCTGGCCGTGTTAAAGCTCAACGAACAGGGTCTCTTGGACAAACTGAAAAACAAATGGTGGTACGACAAGGGCGAGTGCGGCAGCGGGGGAGGTGACTCCAAGGTCAGCGGGTAACCACAGTAACGGGTAACTGGCACCCGAGCAGCACCCCAAACCACACAATCTCTCATCCAATCAGATCTCACGCCTGCAGCTCTGCCAGGTACCCGGAGTGATGGGTGGTGAATGGCCACGCATCACTACACCATGATGACGCACTGTGTGTTGTTCATGTGCACTGTTATATGTGAATGTGAATGAATTTGAATAACATAAAATAACATGGCTGATGTTATTTATGTTATTTCCTTGGTTGAAGAATCCCAGTAAACCTAGCGGTGTTGAAGCTCAATGAGCAGGCCGTCTTAGACAAACTGAAAAACAAATGGTGGTACGATAAAGGCGAGTGTGGAAGCCAGGACTCCGGAAGAAAGGTCAGTTCACACCCTGGTCCTGTCCCCCTCTAGTCCAAACCTGACCTCTGACCCCAAACACACCCTGTCCCCTGCAGTTCCTGTGTTCTACCTCTTCTGGAGCTTGCAGCAGGAATGCTCTACTGTGTAAATAGTTCCACTGTCAGGTTTAGATCAGCCAACATCGTCTCCCCTTACTGCTGCATTGGGTTCAAAGGTCACAGTACGATAGAACAGGATTCTGCTTTAGAACCTACTTAGAACCTGCAATCTGTAGATGATTGGTGTGTGTGTATCTGCAGGACAGGCATGTCTGTGTGTTCTTCTCCCTGCAGGATAAGACCAGCGCTCTGAGCCTCAGTAACGTGGCGGGCGTGTTCTACATCCTGATTGGAGGACTGGGGCTGGCGATGCTGGTAGCGCTTGTGGAGTTCTGTTACAAGTCTCGAGCCGAGTCACAGAGGATGAAGGTGTGTGTCACCATCTGGATCATTTCAGACACTGTCTGGACGTTCCGATCAGTCTATCTAGAGTTCTATGTATTAGAACGTTTCCTGATCTCCTGTTCCTCCTCCACCAGCACTCGATTGAAGCAGCCGTGCGATGCTCTGCTTTAACTGCTGGAGGGGAAAACGGACGCATTTTAGCCCACGACTTCCCTAAAGCCATGCAGAGCTGCATCACCCACCCTGCAGGGCTCAGCCTGGGGGCTTCTGGGATATAGTCCCTCTGCTCCACCTGCAGGCCACACCCCGTCCTGCAGACGAGCATGTTATACTAGTGATATACAGACATGAGGACTCTGTTACACGGGACAGGCTCCCCCAAAATCACTCAGTTCACTTCCGTAATGTAATAGTTAGATTTTAGATATTTTATGCATATAAAATGGAGAGATCTAAATGTTACATTCATATCATTTTCTAAATCTACTTACATAAATAAAAATAGATGCACAGAACTGAAATGATAAACAACTAATTTCTGAAAACAGAACATGTTTTCATAAAAGCTAATGAACTAATCCAATTATACAAAATGTTTTATGTAAATGAGAGAAATATATCGTATTGAAAGAACTGATGAAATACAGTTGAAATCTGTCCTCCATACTGTGCAGGTTATGCAATAATCTACATGTCTGCTGTACGTTGGATTATGATGCTACGTGTCCACATGCATCTGGGTATTTCTGAAAATGAACAGAAATGACAAAAACACCTTAGTGGCATCGCAGCCGTGGTTCATCTTGTGTACGATGAAACGGAAGCTAGATCTCCATGCTGGTGGTCCTGTCAGTGATCTAATAAAAATCCTGGAAGGTAAAGACAAGAACGTTCTAGATTCACACCCAGCTGCCACGGCTTGTAGACTCCACATTTTGTGGTTATAAAGTCCTGTACCTTCCCAAAAAAACCCAGCTTCATGTGGACTGAAACGTAAGCGTATCACTTGAAACATATCAAGCCAGTTCTAAAGCCTCCGTTCCGTACCGTCTGGAGTGTAAATATGAGGCTGTTTGTGCTGCTGCAACCCCTTGTTGGAGGAACCGTACCTCAGATCTTCTCCCATAGTGTTCTGTGTGAGGTCACTGTGTCACCTGTTCTTAGATCGTTTCCTGCACTTGAGATCATTTTTCTAGATTAAGTTCCCCCAGTCCATCGTCACACTGCCGTAAAGGAACGGTTCTGCTGCGTTCCTTTAAAAGTGTTCCCCGCGTGAGTCCGTCATCAACCCATGGCACAGGGACCTGTGTGCACAACGTTTTTTTACAGTAGGTTTGTAAAGTAGGACTTTTGAATATTTCTACTGGCCAGAGCTTGATGACCTGCAGCCAGCGGTACCGGTTCAACCGGCCTGTTCTAAAACAAGGCTCAAGTTTCTATGGATTAAGAACTGGAACTCAGAAGCTTCAGATGGTACCGTGGGCTGCTGGTGGGCTTCTACCCATGCCTGTACGTAGACTCTGGGACAGAATTCCCATCACAGGTACACGTGGGCCATGTCTGAACTGTTCCTGTTGGTGTTAATGAAAGAAACAAAACTGAATAAAGACTTTTTTCTAACCGAGAACATCTCTGTGTCGCTGAATTTCATTATTTGCACCAGACTTTAATATGAACCTAAAAATACAAGAGCAGGACCAGTCATCGGTTAATCATTTCCCAACGCTGGACTTCAGCTCTTCACGCAAAAACAACAGCTAAGGTACGAGACTACAAGACTAGACGGACTCTGTTCTCCTTCGTTGTCCCTGGCTGGTGGGACGACTTGTCCTGCTCTATTCCACCAGCCGAGACGTCCACCACCTCTAAGAAGCAGCTGAAAACCCACTTGTTCAAAAAGTATTTCAGACGAGTCCAACACGCACACACACTTAACAATTCCCCAGCACGTTCTTCTTCTTGACACGTTGGGCCTCATCAGGGCTCTTGGTTTTGTAACTCGCAATTTATGGAAACCGAATGGGAATTGCTGGTGTCTCCTCCTTGTAAGTCACTTCGGATAAAAGCGTCTGCCAAGTAAAATAAAGTAAAGCAATGAACCCTGAGCACATACTTTTCTGAAGATGGGTGGATAATCTGGAATTATCAGGTCCATGGAGGCTGCTTCCGTACAAACGAACGGGCTTTTTTGGAAATTCCAAAAGGTCAGGATCTTCTCATGTTCCCCCTCTGCTGTTTTAACTTTTGTGAAAACGAGACAGCAGGGTAGAAGAACAATAATTCATCCTGGATGAGCTGCGTTCTCACACCTCAGCTCTATGCCGCACGAACCACAGGGTAAGTGCTGCCGTGGCATTTCTGACAATTATTCTAATCCCAGCGAGGACCTCTTCGTCTGAACTCCTGCTTATCTCCTCCTCACAGTCGGCCTCCATTAAAGCTGAGCGTCGCTCTAATCAACCTGAGTGGAGCTCTGAGAAGCACCAAGAGGAGATTACCGCCCTCCTGGCGTGATTTTTATAAAATTCTCCAGAATAAGAGCCTTTCGGCTGACATTTTTCATGTTTTTGTCACTGTTTGAAGACCTCAGACGGAACCTGAACACTGCAGCACCAAGAACATCAGAAATAATTCTTGTAAAAAAGGGGTTAAACTGCTTTTGTGTTTCTCTGACCCCTTGATCTGTTTTAAAGCAACATACTCGGTTCTGCTGACCTCAGAGTCCTTGTCTGTTCCTCATGTGGTCGAGGTGACGGCTGCAGCCTGGTTCCTGCTGCCATCTAGTGAACATCAGATGGTGGTACAAACATCTTCGGTTTCCACATGCTTCCTTTCCATTGGTTCTTTCATTAAAGTTCCTTTTCAACAATGCCATGATCTGTTCATTCTGAGTCTTTTCTTATTCATGTCGTAATCAGTGATCTCATCATGGTCTGGTCTACAGAACAGTTGAAAGCTGCAGCGCTGGTGGTTTGATCTGCTGACCCCAGCTGTTGTTTTTGCGTGAGGAGCTGAAGTCCAGCGTTGGGAAATGATTAACCGATGGCTGGTCCTGCTCAGCCAGTCTCACTGGGACCTTTGGCAGCTGTGGATCGGACAGGCGTCAGAAAATGGCCCACGACTTCAGGCTTCTGGTGAAGAATGCCAGCCAAGTGGTTTTAATTTGTTCCTCTGGGGAGAAGTTCCTCACCAAGGAGGGAATGGAGAAGCTGGTCATCATTGAGAATGGCAGCGTGGTCATCGGGCGGTGAGAACCCTGGTCTCATTCAAGAAGTGCCCAGCACTGGGGTCTGAGCTGGTGTTGTTCACGTCGCTGATTCTGGATTTCAGGGACGGACTGATTGCGGCTGTCGGTCCAGCAGATGCCATCGAGCTTCAGTTCAGAGGAGCTTCTTTTGATAAGGTCTTGGACGCTGCTGGGATGTGCATCATTCCAGGTGAGCTGCTGCTATAACTGTCTCCTGTATGAGGATGGAACGCTTTTTCATCTGTGATGTTCTCTCCTGGTTCCTCTAGGTCTGGTTGATGCTCATACACACCCAGTGTGGGATGGAGACCGGGTGCATGAATTCTCCATGAAGGTTTTGTATTTGTTCTAATGACTAGGATTAGCGTTAGCATTAGCCTCCTGCAGCACTCTTCAACCAGCTTGTCTGAAGTGTGTGTGTGTGTGTGTGTGTGTGACCTCAGCTTGCAGGCGCGACCTACATGGATGTGCACCGCGCCGGCGGAGGAATCCACTTCACCGTGGAACACACGCGCCGGGCGTCCGCCGAGCGGCTGACCTCTGGCCTGATGGGGCGCCTGCGGCGGATGCTGCGCGCCGGCACCACGCTGGCCGAGTGTAAGAGCGGCTACGGCCTGGACGCCCGCGCCGAGCTCAAGATGCTGCGCGTGATAGAGGACGTGCGGCGGGCGCTGCCCATGGGCGTCTCTGCCACCTACTGCGGCGCTCATGCTGTTCCCAGGTACTGAATCGGCAGGGACGCCATGTTGGACACGCGGCAGAGTCAGACTCAGGTGTGTGTGTGTGTGTGTGTGTGTGTAGGGGGAAGTCCATGGCCGAGGCCACACGTGACGTGGTGGACGTCCAGCTGCCGCTCCTGCAGAAGAAGATGTCCAGTGGCGAGATCCACGTGGACAACATTGACGTCTTCTGTGAGGAGGGCGTGTTCGATCTGGACTCCACCCGCACCATCCTGCAGGCCGGCAAAAGGATGGGACTCAACATCAACTTCCATGGAGATGAGCTGCACCCCATGAATGCAGCACAGGTGTGTGTGTGTGTGTGTGTGTGTGTGTGTTTCTCCAAATTTCTATTACTCAGGGTTGATGTCTTTGCAGCTGGGGGCGGAGCTTGGTGCTTTAGCTATCAGCCACTTGGAGGAGGTGACAGATGAGGGTATCGCAGCCATGGCAACAGCAAGAACCGCAGCGGTCCTTTTACCAACTACAGCTTATATTCTGAGGTAGATCACACACACACACACACACACACACACACACACACACACACACACACACACACACACACACACACACACACACACACACACACACACACACACACACATCTAATATGGGGTGGCAGTAGCCTAGTGGGTAACACACTCGCCTATGAACCAGAAGTCCCAGGTTCAAATCCCACTTACTACCATTGTGTCCCTGAGCAAGACACTTAACCCTGAGTGTCTCCAGGGGGGGACTGTCCCTGTAACTACTGATTGTAAGTCGCTCAGGATAAGGGCGTCTGGTAAATATCAGCTGTATTGAAACAATCTTTTAACTTTCTTCACCTCTGTGTTTAGGCTGAAGTCGCCTCGGGCCAGAGACATGCTGGAGGGCGGAGTCATCGTGGCGCTGGGCAGCGACTTCAACCCCAACGCCTACTGCTGCTCCATGGTGACACACGCGCACACACACAGACACACACACTCAAACACACACAGACACACACGCGCGCACACACACAAACACATGCACACACACAAACCGCTCACACGCACACATACACACACACACACACAAACACACACGCGCACACACTCACACAAACACACGTGCACACACAAAAACACGCGCACACACACACACAAACACACACACATGCTCACACACACACACACACACACATGCACACACACAAACACGCTCACAAACACACACACACACACATGCGCACACACACAAACACGCACACACACACACTCACACACACGCTCACACAAACACACGTGCACACACAAACAACACGCACACACACACACACACACACAAACACACACACACGCTCACACACACACACACACACCACATGCACACACACACAAACACGCACACACACACACACACAAAAACACGCACACACAAACACACGCACACACACAAACACGCTCACGCGCACACACACAAACACACACACACACTCACACACACGCTCACACAAACACACGTGCACACACAAAAACACGCACACACATGCATGCACACACACACAGACACACACACACACACAAACTACACAAAAACACACACACACACACACACACACATACGCAAAACACACGTGCACACACAAAAACACGCACACACACACGCGCGCACACACGCACACACACACACAAACACACACACACACACAAACACGCTCACGCGCACACACACAAACACACTCACACACACGCTCACACAAACACACGTGCACACACAAAAACACGCACACACACAAACACACACGCGCACACACGCACACACACACACACGCTCACACAAACACACGCGCACACACAAAAACACACACACACATGCATGCACACACACACAGACACACACACACACACAAACTACACAAAAACACACACACACACACACACACACACATACGCAAACAAATACGCACACACACACACATAATTCAACTAGAAAAGGAAAATGAAAGACTGATTGGTCTTCAGCCCATAGTGATGCACATGGCCTGTGTGAATATGAAGATGACCCTGAATGAAGCCCTGGCAGCTGCGACCATCAACGCTGCATACACACTGGGACTCTCACACACTCACGGATCACTGGAACCTGGAAAACAAGGAGACCTTCTGATCATCAGCGCCCCCCGGTGGGTACACATGACGCAGAATCTTCTCTGTCCTGAGTGAAAATTCCTCCATTTCATCTAATCATCTCCACTCACAGGTGGGAACATCTGATCTACCAGTTGGGAGGACATGGAGAACTCATACAATATGTCATCATCAAAGGCAGCGTGGTTTATGAGAACAGCGACATCATGACAAATCACAGTCAAATATAGAAGCTCAGTCCCTGCTGCAGATGTTCTACTTCCTGTTCTCCTGGTCTAATAAACATCTGCTGGAACGTTCCTCTCAATAGCGAGACAAGAATAAAATCTGAATGAACTAGCGATATCAGAGATTTAATTTACCATAAAAAATACTTTCTCCACTAGAAATGTGTGTGTGTGTCTGTTTGTGAGAGAAAAAGACAGGGAGTGTGTGTTTGTGTGTGTGTATGTCTGTTTGTGAGAGAGTGACAGGGAGTGTGTGTTTGTGTGTGTGTGTGTGTGTATGTCTGTTTGTGAGAGAGTGACTGGGAGTGTGTGTTTGTGTGTGTGTGTATATGTCTGTTTGTGAGAGAGTGACAGGGAGTATGTGTGTGTTTGTGTGTGTGTGTGTGTATGTCTGTTTGTGAGAGAGTGACAGGGAGTGTGTGTTTGTGTGTGTGTGTGTATGTCTGTTTGTGAGAGAGTGACTGGGAGTGTGTGTTTGTGTGTGTGTGTATATGTCTGTTTGTGAGAGAGTGACAGGGAGTATGTGTGTGTTTGTGTGTGTGTGTGTGTATGTCTGTTTGTGAGAGAGTGACTGGGAGTGTGTGTTTGTGTGTGTGTGTATATGTCTGTTTGTGAGAGAGTGACTGGGAGTGTGTGTTTGTGTGTGTGTGTGTGTGTATGTCTGTTTGTGAGAGAGTGACTGGGAGTGTGTGTTTGTGTGTGTGTGTGTGTGTATGTCTGTTTGTGAGAGAGTGACAGGGAGTGTGTGTGTGTGTGTGTGTATGTCTGTTTGTGAGAGAGTGACAGGGAGTGTGTGTTTGTGTGTGTGTGTGTCTGTTTGTGAGAGAGAGAGACAGGGAGTGTGTGTGTCTGGGTGTGTAATACAGGTTAATACTCTGCTCTGTGGTGTGATTGATCAGTTGACATTTCTATGAATATTTAATGAGCTGTGTGTACAGGGGGCGTGGTCAGGATTTAATGCTCATCAATATTCATCCCCCCTCCACCTCCTGTCTGTGTGTTTGTAGGTTCTCCCTGGTTTGTTGCTCCTCCTCTGAATCTCTTTGTTCTTCTGTCGTCCATTTTCTTTTCCTCTCTGGTTGCATTTGGTTATCAGACTGAATCCAGGTGTCTGAAGTTCTGCGTCATTTCTAAACCCACCTCCTCACTGCTGGACATCCAGAATCCGCATTCTCAACATCTCAGCTGCCTCAGTCCATTCTACTCAACTGTCTATCTGAATACACTGGCCCTGTCCTGGTTTTACATCATACCTCACTAACAGGAGGTCCTACCTCACATCATACCTCACATTACATCATCTCCAAAGACCCCAACCGTTCCAGACAATCTCACCACTAAACCCTCCACTCCAGGCTCTCCTCCAGCTCATGTCAACTGTCCAAAGCCTGGATGTCTGCAAGTGAATAGGCAATTTTAGAAAACCGGAAAGGTCAGGATCTTCTCATGTTCCTTCTCTGCAACTGTAACTTTTGGGGAAAAGAATGATCTTGTAGCTCCTAAGAAACCACTGCTTCAGAAAGTGAGTGGTCTTCGCCATCCATAGAGGTCCACACCCTGGGTGTCATTCTTATTATTATAATACACGCATACAGCTACCCAACCCACCCATCCATACATCCACCCATTCTCCATCCACCCATCCATTCATCCATCAACTCGCCCATCCATCCACCCAACCCATCCATCCATCCATCCGTACACCCACCTTATTGTAGGCAGTGGTGGCCTAGCGGTTAAGGAAGCGGCCCCGTAATCAAAAGGTTTCCAGTTCGAATCCCGACCCGCCAAGGTGCCACTGAGGTGCCACTGATCAAAGCACCGTCCCCACACACGCCTGTCATGGTGCCCACTGCTCTTTAAGGGTAATGGGTAAAATGCGGAGGACACATTTCCCTGTGTGCTGTGCTGCTGTGTATCACAAGTGACAATCACTTCACTTTTTTTTTTTTTAAATTTGCTGCATTACAGGTCATGTCCTCTCCTCCCTGTGACCTGTCAGTCTGTGTGTGTGTGGTTCCTTCCTCAGGTCCATGTACCCTACAGATTTCATGTACAAGGGTCCCATTCCACACTGTGTCCAGTGGTCCTTGTGTTCTTTGTAATATTTGTGTATTTTACCATTTGATACTGTAACATTTTCGAGAAAAGCAATGCAGGAAATGTAGAAAATCGTTATTTTTGCACGTATGCATGAACTTCACTATTTAATTGATGAAAATGAAGCAGGTCAGAACTTATTTGAATGAGTTCTGTTATTTGGTAAGGTGGAGGAACTGGACTCTGACCTTGAATAAGTCCACATTCCCGTGTTCAGGTGTCGGTGTGGGTGGGTAAGTCCCGGTTCATGGTTACTGGTCGAGTCCCAGACACGCTGACCAAAGTCTGGCCACCGGGGGGCGGAGCTCGAGCACGCGCACACCGACACCCCACCCCTTCCCCCCTCCGGTTCACCCACATTCAGGACCACCGGCTGGTCGGACGCCGCGGTGAGTGCTTATAGATCTCGGATTATAGATGCGGATGAAATCTGATGGGTGTGTGTGCGGAGTGTGTAAGGTGTGTAGGGTGTGTGTGTGTGTGTGTGTGTGTGTGTGTAGACCGGGGCTCTCAGGTGGGTGCGCATGGATCGGTTCTGCAGGTGCTTTGTCAGATCGCAGCTCCCGCAGTTCCGGATTTTGCAGCAGTTGACAATAGATTATAGATTATAGATTATAGATTATGCATCGCTTTGCACGAATAACACGGCAGCGCGAACGTTGCGTAATCGTGCGTCTGATTTTGGACAGAATCGCGTGCCCTTGGTGGGGTCAAAGGTTCTGTCGGGGAAGGGGTGGGGGTTGCAGGGATGAAGATTCTCACGGCACCGGCATCTCGTGTGGTGTGTGTGTGTGTGGTGGTGTGTGTGTGTGTGTGTGTGTGTGTGTGTTATGTTCTCCTGGAGGGTTCGGGATTCTGTAGGGAAAATGGGGGTCTGTTTTGGAAGGAAGGTCTGAAAGGGGAAGAATGGGATGGGGGGGGCGAGAGGGTCTCCCAGGCAGCCGTCCTGTTGTCATGGTAACTGAACCAGGAGGCTGCTGGGATAACATGGCTGCTGCTGCTGCTGCTGCTGCTGCGGTGGAGAAGGAGAGCGGAGATGATCGGTACGTCTGGATATTCACTGGTTACTGATTAAATTCAGGTTGAGGGAGCTTCGTGTTCTGCTGGGATCCACCTCATCTCCATCAGGACCAGACATTTATTGGAGCAAGGAGAGCAGCAATGCTTCATGGGAAATCGCCGCAGGAGTGAAATGAGGAGCTGCTTCTGTCTGTGGTGCTGAACTCATCTTGACAGAACGAGGTGATTTTTCTGGATCGTTGCTCTGTAGCTCTGTCTTCATCTTCAGATGGACGTTCTGGTTCTGGGTTGAGACTGACTGAGCTGTCATGTGGGGTGGAGGCTGGTGTGTGTGTGTGTGTGTGTGTGTGTGTGTGTGTGTGTGTGTGTCTCAGGGTTAGTAGGTCATTCAGACGCGGCAGACTGAAAGAACGTGACAGGTTTTGTAATGGAGATGGAGAGACGGAGTTCCTTGGTTTTAGATGAATCAGATAATGGAGCAGAAAATCCATAAAGTTATTTATCCAGTCACACCAACAGAAGCAGCAGAAGAAGATATAGAAGGTGCTACAGCTGTGCTGCTGAAGATGGGTGCTGTGGAGATTTTCAGTTGGATACTTTGAAGATAAAAGAACCTTCTGGATTTTGTGTATCATATGACTGTTTGTCTCTTCTAGGTTCTAGTCTGACCCCTGCACCTCCACCCCTGTGCACTGACAGAACCAGCCTCAGACACGGGTGCTATGACCCAAGAGGGCCAGAGTGACCCACCAGCACTGGAGACCCGGCCAGGGTCCGAGCAGCTGGAGCTTCAGGATGGAGAGGTGGAGCTGGGCCGAGAGGAACCGGGAGCAGGAGGATCTGGTGGAGAAGGTGTGGTGGATGATGGGATGGTGGAGGAGTCCAGAGAAGAAGAAGAAGAGAAGGATGAAGGGATGGAGACAGAAGTGGCCCTCATCAATGGAAGTGTGTGTGATGACACACAGTGCAGCGAAGAGAGGTCTGTGTTGGGTTCTGCTTGTAATCTCCTCCAGAATTTCAACCTGGATCCAGAGTTGGGTGTTCTAAGGTTCATTATCAGTTTGTTCTGGTGGGGCAGGAATGTTCATGTTCTCATCACATCTTCATTCCAACACAGGGCCCTGACCGAAGACAGAAAACAGAACGAGGAAGACACAGAGCACAGTGATGAAGAAAAGGAAGGCACATGCACCCACCTGGACGCCTTCAGCTCCGCCTTTGAATGTTCTCTGGAGGCGGAGCCAGAAGGAGAATCAGAGCTAGACACCGAAGCAGAACCTCGAGTGGACACCTTCAGCTCAGTGTTCGAGCGCATTGTCGAGCATGTTGTTACTGCAACAGAGGAGGACGATGAAGATGAAGAAGAAGAGCGCCAGGATGGTTTCAGCTCCACGTTCGAGCGAATCGTGGAGTCTGAGCTGCTGAGGGGCGGGACCTGCTACAGCTCGCTGGATTCGCTGGATGTGCTGTCACTCACTGATGAGACAGACAGTTGCGTCAGTTTCGAAGCTCCGCTTACGCCCCTCATCCAGCAGAGGGCGCTGTTCGGACCCGAGCTGTTGGAGACTGAGCTGGAGACCGTGCAGGAAGGGGCGGAGTCTGTCGATGGCGATGGAGAAGATGAGAGGGGGGTGGGGTCAAATGGGGGTTGTGGGAGGAGTCCGCTGCGGACATCAATTCCTGGGAGTCGATCAGAAAATGTGCTGAGTCAATCGACACAGAGAATTCCAAACGGGTTCCACACCAACACACATACCAATGGAGATGGTTCTGTCCTTCCCAGTTCTGCCAGGTGAGAACGAATGACAGGTCCAGAGATTTTCATTTAAAAATAAATGCTCACACACAGCTGACCCATCTGTCTCTTGTTCCGTCCGTCTCTGGTTCTGTCTGTCTCGGTTCTGTTGTTTGATCTCTCTGTCTCTGGTTCTGCTCCTGTCCCTGGTTCCATGTCAGGTTTTGTGATTGGTTCTGCCTATCATTCCATTTTTCTCTGGTTCCGTGTCTGGTTTTGTCCCTTGTTCCATGTCAGGTACTGTGTCTGGTTCCATGTCTGGTTGTGTGTCTGGTTTTGTCTGTTGTTAAGTCAGTCTGTGGCTCTGTCTCTCCCTCCATTTTTTCTTGTTCTTCTGTCTCTGGTTCTGTGTCTGGTTCCGTTTCCAAATGTACCTCTTGTTCCATTTTTCTCTGGTTCCGTGTCTTGTTATTCCGTCTCTGGTTCTGTCTGTTCCATGTTGGGTTCTGTGTTGTTCTCTCGTTCCATTTTCTCTTGTTCTCCTGTCTCTGGTTCTGTCCGTTCCATGTTGGGTTCTGTGTCTGGTTCCGTTTCAAAATTTGTCTCTTGCTCCATTTTTCTCTGGTTCCGTGTCTAGTTTTTCTGTCTCTGGTTCTGTTTGTTCCATGTTGGGTTCTGTGTTTTTCTCTTGTTATTCTGTCTCTGCTTCTGTTTGTTCCATGTTGGGTTCTGTGTTGTTCTCTCGTTCCATTTTCTCTTGTTCTCCTGTCTCTGGTTCTGTCCGTTCCATGGTCCTGTGTCTGTTTTTGTCTGTAAATCTGTCTCTTGTTCCATTTTCTCTTGTTCTTCTGTCTCTTGTTCTGTCCGTTCCATAGTTCTGTGTCTGTTTTAGTCTGAAAATCTGTCTCTTGTTCCATTTGCTCTTGTCTTCTGTCTCTGGTTCTGTTTGTTCCATGTTGGGTTCTGTGTTGTTCTCTTGTTCCAGTTTCTCTTGTTCTTCTGTCTCTGGTTGTGTTTGTTCCATGTTGGGTTCTGTGTCTGGTTCCGTTTCAAAATATGTCTCTTGTTCCATTTTTCTCTGGTTCTGTGTCTTGTTCTTCTGTTTCTGGTTCTGTTTGTTCCATGTTGGGTTCTGTGTGGTACTCTCATTCCAGTTTCTCTTGTTCTTCTGTCTCTTGTTCTGTCCGTTCCATGGTTCTGTGTCTGTTTTAGTCTGAAAATCTGTCTCTTGTTCCATTTGCTCTTGTTCTTCTGTCTCTGGTTCTGTTTGTTCCATGTTGGGTTCTGTGTCTGGTTCCGTTTCAAAATTTGTCTCTTGTTCCATTTTTCTCTGGTTCCGTGTCTTATTCTTCTGTTTCTGGTTGTGTTTGTTCCATGTTGGGTTCTGTGTTGTTCTCTTGTTCCAGTTTCTCTTGTTCTTCTGTCTCTGGTTGTGTTTGTTTCATGTTGGGTTCTGTGCCTGGTTCCGTTTCAAAATTTGTCTCTTGTTCCATTTTTCTCTGGTTCCGTGTCTTGTTCTTCTGTCTCTGGTTGTGTTTGTTCCATGTTGGGTTCTGTGTCTGGTTCCGTTTCGAAATTTGTCTCTTGTTCCATTTTTCTCTGGTTCCGTGTCTTGTTCTTCTGTCTCTGGTTGTGTTTGTTCCATGTTGGGTTCTGTGCTGTTCTCTCATTCCAGTTTCTCTTGTTCTTCTGTCTCTGGTTCTGTTTGTTCCATGTTGGGTTCTGTGTTCTCTTGTTCCAGTTTCTCTTGTTCTTCTGTCTCTTGTTCTGTCCGTTCCATGGTTCTGTGTCTGTTTTAGTCTGAAAATCTGTCTCTTTTTCCATTTGCTCTTGTTCTTCTGTCTCTGGTTGTGTTTGTTCCATGTTGGGTTCTGTGTCTGGTTCTGTTTCAAAATTTGTCTCTTGCTCCATTTTTCTCTGGTTCCGTGTCTTGTTCTTCTGTATCTGGTTCTGTTTGTTCCATGTTGGGTTCTGTGTCTGGTTCCGTTTCAAAATTAGTCTCTTGCTCCATTTTTCTCTGGTTCTGTGTCTTGTTTTTCTGTCTCTGGTTCTATTTGTTCCATGTTGGGTTCTGTGTTGTTCTCTTGTTCCAGTTTTTCTTGTTATTCTGTCTCTGGTTCTGATTGTTCCACGTTGGGTTCTGTGTCTGGTTCCGTTTCTTAATTTGTCTCTTGTTCCATTTTTCTCTGGTTCCGTGTCTTGTTTTTCTGTCCCTGGTTCTGTTTGTTCCATGTTGGGTTCTGTGTTTTCTTGTTCCATTTGCTCTTGTTCTTCTGTCTCTGGTTCTGTCCCTTCCATGGTTCTGTTTCTGTCCCTCTGGTTCTATTTTCTCTTTCCGTGTCCTCTCTGGACTGTTAAACAGATTGAGTGTTGGGGTCCTTTTTTCTGAACGACTCTCAGCTTCCTGTTCTCTCTCTCTGGCTGAATGAGGCTTTTTGTTTTGTGAAGCTGACATCACCAGTCTTGGCCGACCACCATCACACACACACACACACACACACACACGCACACACACACACACGCACACACGCACACACGCACACACACACACAGATTCAGGCACGCACGCACACACACACACACACATGATGGAAGGAGTGGGGTTATTTATATAAACCAGACTAACCAGTGGTGTGTCATTCTAATGTGACTCTGAGGTGTGTGTGTGTGTGTGTGTGTGTGTGAGAGAGAGAGAGACCCAACATAAAGTCTACATGCTCCTGGGGGAATAATTAATCCTAATATTTCATCTACATTGCTTAGAAGGTCAGGTTCTAAATGGCCTGAACTTTACATTTAGAAGTGAATGTTCCTATACATTAAATAAGAAGCACAAGGTCAGAACGTTCAGGAACCCAGCAGTCTTGTTCTCCATCTAGATCATGCAGGGTTTGAGATGAAGGGTTCCTCTGGAAGGGACTGGATCAGGTCCAGAGTCCCCGCCCCCTTCCTGTGCGGTTTGAGGAAATCGGGACCAGGATCTGCTCGCTTGTGGTGGAATTCCTCCTTTAGTTTGCGGAATTCCCCTTCGTGGCGTTTTCGGAGCGCGGGACTATGGGCACGTCCTGGAATTTCGCGCCGTTTTTTAGCGGATAAATCCATGGAATTTCCGCGTGTGGAAATGATTGTGATGTAGGGTGTAAATTCGGCTTCTGGTCGCAGGAAGATGTGGAGAGAGGAGCATGAAGTTCATTTCCACTTCCTCCTGGAGCTGCTGTGAGTGTTCGTATATTTCAACTATCACAGAAACACACGAGTTAAGAACTCTGTCGTAATTTGTCATTATAAGATTGTACAGCGGTTCTAATTCGGTAATAAAACTGGCCGTGTAACCATAGCAACCGAGACTGACGCCACCCGCAGTGTTGTGAGTGTGTGTGTCGCCTGGTGTCAGGCTGCATGTCTACCTGCTCCGGCCTGAATGTGGGTGCTTGTCTTTGTTGGCACAGTGATGGCAGCCTGGTGGACGACGCTGACCTGGCACGGGGCAGCACCGACACCCTCGCCAACGGCTGCCGCGCCCACGCCGATGCGGCCAAGCGGCTGGCCAAGCGGCTGTACCACCTGGACGGGTTCAAGCGCTGCGATGTGGCGCGTCATCTGGGCAAGAAGTCAGTGTCTGTGTGTGTGTCTCTGTGTCTGTGTGCATGTGTGTGTGTCTGTGCGTGTGTGTGTGTGTGTGTCTCTGTGTCTGTGTGCATGTGTGTGTGCATGTGTGTGTGTCTGTGTGTCTCTGTGTCTGTGTGCATGTGTGTGTGTGTGTCTGGGCGTGTGTGTGTCTCTGTGTGTGTGTGTGTGCGTGTTGATGGATTCAATTCACTTTTTCCTCAGAATTCGACACAACATGAAAAAAGTTTACTTGACGATTTAGCGAATGTATTAAAATAAAAAGCTGAGAAAGCTGAGATGTTCAGAAGTATCGTCCTTGAGATGGTTTTTTTTTCCTGTGGAAACCTGAGACAGGATCGTCTCGCGCCACAAATCTGCGGTCAAAGAAACTTTTCTGCTGCTTTGAAGGTCCTAATGAGCATGATGGCCTCCATCATCTGTACATGGAAGAAGTTCAAAACCAAGACTCTTCCTAGAGCAGGCCCGTGATCAGGGGAGAAGGACCTTAGTCAGGGGTTCTCAGTGGACAGAGGAGAACCTCCTAGAACCTCCTTTGCCAAAAGCCACCTTTTGGACTATCAGACCATGTCACATGTACGGAGATATACATCCTGCATGGAAACCTGCTCCACAACACTCTTGAACTCACAAGCAGCTCCTTCAGCAGGACAACTGTTATGTTTGCTGTTAGTGAATAACCACGCGGACTCTCCACATGCGCTCTGCTTCTTTTCTCTTTTATTTCCGTATAACCCCCCCCCCCAGGAGGAACGGCAACAACACAATATAACTAGGCGACCGGGGTCGACTACCCGGAATGCCAGCATAGCCATGTGGGTTATTCTGCCACGTGACAGGCTATGCCCCAACTGCGTGGTGTGCTAGTCACATAGTCCTTGAGGTAAGCCGGTCTAGAGCGGACACGGACAGGGCGTGGTGAAGCTGCGCTCGCCCGGCCTCTGGACAGTTCCGTGTATCATCGGGTAGGTCCTCCACTAGGTCCAAATCACTAGCCATGGAGTAAGGGTCTACGGGGGTGGGCGGTGACACCTTCTTGAGCCGGCTCGCATGCCACTTCGTACCATCAGCCAGGTGGAAAGTGGCCAAGCCCAGCCGCCCCGTAATCTGCACTGGTTCAGACCAAAAGGAAAGGAGCTTGTTGTCCCGGTGAGGCTGACGAACCCTGACCCAATCATGGACTGCCAGACAGGACGATGTCACCCTCCGTCAGCGATCAAAAGACTGCTTCATCCGGCGCTGAGAAGCCGAAACCCTGTGACGCAGGGCTGCTGCAGTAAGCGGAGGAGGCTGCGGCCGCAGCCGGTCTAATGGAAGCTGCAGCTCCCTACCCAGCATGAGGAGAGCTGCCAGTGGTGGAATGGAGAGATGATCTATTATGAAGCAGGGTGCGCTGCAGGGCTGAGGAAAAGGCCAATCCATCGGCCAGGTGAGCCCGAACACCGTTCTTCAGGGTCTGGTTAAACCTTTCCACACCACCGTTAGCCTCTGGGTGGTAGAAAGCGGTGCGTGTGTGTCGAATCCCCCTGTCCCCGAGGAACGTCTGAAAATCCATGGAGGTGAACTGAGGCCCATTGTCTGTTGTAATGGTGTTAGGAAGGCCCCACCTTGAGAACAGACAGTCGAGGAACTCCATGGCTGCCTGAGACGTGACTGTAGAAGAGATCTCGGGCCATTTTGAGTACAGGTCATAGGCAACCACTAGAAAACGCTGATGATATTGGACCCCCTGAAATGGCCCACAGATATCCAGCTGAACGTGCTGCCATGGCCCGGCCGGCCACTGCACAGGTTGCAGTGGTGGAGGTGTGGGAGGGCCCGTCTTTCCACTGGCGAGACAGGCTGAGCAGTCCTTCACCGCAAATTCAATATCCCTGTCGATCCCAGGCCACCACACCCTGTCACGGCAGCGCTGCTTGACCTTTACGATGCCTAGGTGTCCCTCATGAGCCATGGCCAGGATGCGAGGTTGTAGGCTGCCAGGGATGACGGCCCTGAGTCCCCGCGCCACACAGACCTCATTCCAACAGGACAGCTCATCTTTAACCCGATGAAATGGCACCAGATCCTTGGGCACTGTGCGTGGCCACCCCTCTCGAATGCAAGTGCAAAGCTGCGATAGCACTGAGTCTTGCGCTGAAGCCAGTTGGAGGTCCTGTAGGGACACAACCTCCCGGAGTGGCCCATGAAGCATGTGGATAAGCTCTGGCTCCAGTGTATCCGTGGCTGGGCCTGGGGGAGTGTCTGGAGTGGCCCTGGAAAGGAGGTCTGCCACAACATTGTCCCGGCCAGGGGTAAACAGCGGAGTGAAATTATATTGGAGGAGCCTCTCCGACCAGCGGTGGAGCCGGAGCGGTCTGTGCCCCGTGCCTGAAGATGAGAGTAGGGTCGTTAGGGCCTGATGGTCCGTGCGGAGGGTGAAATGTCGGCCATACAAGTATATATGCCACCGCTCACACGCCCAGGCAGACGTAGAACAGCCTCCACGTTATGCCATTCAGCGTAAGATTGTGACCTGCCAGGATCTTGAAGACGCGGTCCAGGTGCTCATCATGTGATGCGAGGGTTGGACCATGCACCACAATGTCATCCAGATAAATCACTACCCCAGAAACTGCAGCAAAGATGGTAGACATGATTTTCTGGAAGCAGCTAGGGGCAGAGCTGAGGCCGAAAGGCATCCTAGTATAGCGGAAGACGCCCATGTGTGTGACAAAAGCGGTCAGGTTGCGGCTCTCGGGATGCAGCGGAACTTGGAGATAGCCCTGTCGAAGGTCTAGTTTGGAGAAGACAGTAGAACCATGGAATTTAGCGGCCAGCTCCTCCACGGTAGGCAGCGGGTACTTGTCAGGGACAACAGCTGTGTTGACCGACCTTAGATCCACGCACGGCCGGAGAGTCCCGGACTTCTTCCGTGCCAGCACCAGGTTGGAGACCCAGGGTGAAGCATCAATCTGCTCAATTATGCCCAGCTTGAGCAGGTTGTTGAGTTCCACAGTGGCTTCATCACGAAGAGCCAGAGGAATGGCTGCATGACCGGTCGCACGTCTGGTTTGGGCTGGTGGTTAAATGCGGTGAGGCAGCCCAGGCCAGTGAACAGAGAGGGCCAGCGTTGCTGCCAGGGTGAGCCCACCGTGAGAATGGTGGCACCATCCACATCCATCAGTGAAAAGCCCAGACTGCTGAACAAGTCCAGACCCATTAGGTTAGCCCCGTGGCGCGAGACGTGAAAAGTAAAGGACGGTAAAGTTACACTCTGATACTGAAGTGGTAGGGAAACTGTGCCTACTATGTCTATTTTGGAATTCCCATACCCACTCAGGAGCTCACAGTCAGGGTGGAGGGTATGATGGGAAAAAAACTGCTTGACAGTGGACAGGTTCAGCAAGGAGCGTGAAGCCCCTGTATCCAGCAGCAGTGGCAGTGGAACACCGTCCAGCCGCACCACACACGTTTTAAATGGGGGAGATGCTGCAGGAACAGAGTGAATAGTAGTAGGTGGCGCTGGAGAAGATGGCCTCTGAGGGCGGCCGAAATGGTGAGCAGGTTTGGCCATTAGCCGGGCAGTTAGGCGCCCTGGTGTTATGCGTGGAGGATCCGCAGTTTCCACACGGGCGGCGGGTGGACGCGCCGCGGCGAGCGGCGTAGTTTACGGGGAGGCCGTGGTCAGGTGTGTCGTCCCGGAGCGCAGGCGGCTGGACAGTAAGCGTGGGCACTGCGGGCTGAAGAGAGATGCTAATTCGGCTGCTGACTCCGTCTGAAAAGCCAGTTCCACAGCTTCTCTTTATTTCCGTACACCCAGAATCCCTTACAGCAACACCCACAACCTGGAACACACGCAAAACGCACACTGCCCATGTGCATATGTAACAACAACGACCCTCAACACACAGCCAACATAAGAAAGGAGTGAATGTTCTTGAGTGGGCCAGCCAGAGCCCAGACCTGAATCTGATTGAACATCTCTGGAGATCTTAAAATGTCTGTACACCAACGCTTCCATCCAACCTGATGGAGCTTGAGAGGTTCTGCAAAGAGGAACGGGCCAAACTGACCAAGCATGCGGCATCATATCCAAAAACATCCGTAATCGCTGCCAAAGTTATTGCAAGTTATTGAGCAAAGGCTGAGAATACGTCTATACATGTGATTTGTCCGAGTTTTATATTTAATACATTTTTATTACGTAACATTTTTATTTGAGGAAAACCTCGAGTAAACTTTTCCACATTGTCATTGTGTGTGTTGGAATAAGGCCGTAACAGCGATGTGCTGTGAATACTTTCCGTATGCACTGTGTGTACCTGTGTACTGATGTGTGTGTGTGTGTGTGTGTGTGTGTGTGTGTGTCTTTCCTTTTGCAGTAACGAGTTTAGTCAGATGGTGGCGTCTGAGTATCTGACATTCTTTGACTTTGCTGGTCTTACGCTGGATCGAGCTCTAAGGTCAGATTAACATACACACACACACACACACACACAGTGCTTGATTCTGATCAGCATTGTTCCATTTTACAGGAACTTCCTGAAGGTTTTCCCCCTGATGGGCGAGACTCAGGAGCGGGAGAGGGTTCTGGTCCATTTCTCCAGAAGGTTCTGCCACTGCAACCCTGAGGCCCTCACCTCTGAAGGCAAGAAAATCCCCTTTACACATCAAATGATGGACAGAAATCTTTACAAAACCCGTTTACTGTTGTTCTTTAACAGATGGTGCTCACACGTTAACATGCGCCCTGATGTTACTCAACACAGACCTACACGGGCATGTACGTACAACACACACACACACACACACACACACACACACACACTCTCCAATTCTGCACCAATCTTTCTTTCCTAACGCTGCTCCTGAGACTAACACTAATCTCGCTAACTCTCCTCCTCTCCATCACTCTGCTGGACAGGTGGTGAGTTCTTCTCTCCTTTATTCCGTTTGTGTAACGTTCTG
The DNA here is from genome assembly GCF_900700375.1 of Denticeps clupeoides. Taxonomy (NCBI): domain Eukaryota; kingdom Metazoa; phylum Chordata; class Actinopteri; order Clupeiformes; family Denticipitidae; genus Denticeps; species Denticeps clupeoides. Next base: position 477,984 of record NW_021630083.1, on the reverse strand, counting down.
CCACCAGTGTCCAGTAGTGTAACAACATTTACCCAGAATTCCTTTCACCCGTGTTTGTCGAGTGCAGAATATCGGTAAGAAGATGTCCTGTCAGCAGTTCATCAGTAATCTGGATGGACTGGACGATGGAGAAGATTTCCCCAAAGAGCTTCTAAAGGTAAAACACAGCAGGATCCCCCATTTACACACACACACCAGGCAAGTGTGCGTTCGTGTCATGTGACGTGATGTGTGTGTTTCCTCAGGTGCTCTACAGCTCGATTAAAAAATGAGAAGCTGGAATGGGCCATGTGAGTAGCTGTGTGTGTGTGTTTGTAATAAGTGTGTGTGTTTGTAATACGTGTGTGTGTGTGTGTGTGTGTTTCTGCAGTGAGGAAGATGAGCTGAGGAAGAGTCTCTCTGAGCTGGTTGAGGACCAGTGTGATGGTAACAAGCGAGTTGTCAGGGTAACAGACGGCAGTAACCCCTTCATCGCCATCCCGCTGCTCCTCAACGCAACAACGTACAAACATGGAGTCCTGACCCGCAAGAGCCATGCGGACATGGATGGCAAACGCAGTGAGTGTGTGTGTGTGTGTGTGTGTTTGTTCATCTCTCTTCTGAATCTTGTTCTCTGTCTAGCCCCCAGGGGGCGCCGTGGCTGGAAGAAATTCTATGCAGTTTTGAAGGGGATGATCCTCTACCTACAGAAGGTGCCACGCCCTCACAACAACACACAAACACGCCCAGCGAACATGTTGGAGTCACTTCTGATTTCTGAAGTTTTCACGGTTGCGGTGTGTCTCCCCCTGCTGGTCAGGATGAGTATAAGCCGGATAAAGACCTGTCTGAGGTGGATCTGAAGAACGCTGTGCGGGTTCACCACGCCCTCGCTACCAAGGCAACCGACTACAGCAAGAAACCCAACGTCCTGAAGCTGAAAACATCTGACTGGAGAGTCTTTCTGTTCCAGGCCCCGTAAGCTGCCTGTGTGTGTGTGTGTGTGTGTGTGTGTGTGTGTGTGTGTATGCGTGTGTGTGTGTGTTGAATCTATATTCTCTGGTCTGTCTGCCTGTTAGGAGTGAGGAGGAAATGATGTCATGGATTTTCCGGATTAATCTGGTGGCATCTCTGTTCTCCGCCCCTGCATTCCCAGCCGCCATTGGCTCCATGAAGAACTTCTGCAGACCGTTACTTCCATCCTCTACCACCAGGCTGAGCCAGGTACACACACACACACAGACACACACTCGCAAAGATATGCGCACCTACCCGACTGATCCAGGAGTGTGTGTAGGAGGAGCAGCTGAAGTCCCATGAGAAGCAGCTGAAGCAGGTCTCTCTGGATCTGGAGGAACATAGCAGAACTCCAGCCGACTGGCCACCCAAAAGCAAAGAACTTGAGGAACATCGACTCAAGGGACACTACCTGACCTACGAGGTCCGTTTATCTGTCCATCGACACACTCTTTACACTCACATGACCATTTATAACATGTTTATACGCGTTTTTTGTGTCATTGTGATCCACGGTGAAACATGTCCTCTGTATTTAACCATCACCCTTGGTGAGCAGTGGGCAGCCATGGTTCTTTGCTCAGTGGCACCCCTGTGGCACCACCACCGCCCGGTTTATCCCCGACTCCAGTCAGCAGTAAACGGGCTGGTTGATCTGAGTATTCCCATTTCAGCCAGAACCATGCAGTCCATCACTGGAAGATCTGAACTGTCCTTTCTGGACCATGTGATGGTTCTTTATCAAATCCTTTATTCTGTGGTTTTCAGAAGAGTCGATACGAGACGTACGTCAGGCTCCTGCAAGCCCGGATCCAGACGGACACTGAAGACCTGGATCAGCTGGAGGCCAACATGTTTTCCAGGGAGAGCCGTGATGGAATTCTCCGGAAGACACGTTCCAGCCCAACCATCAGCCAGGGTCACGGGGTCAACTGACAGAGCACTTCTTCACAGCATCATTGACCTTTGAACAGTTGCCTTGCTCGGGAAGTCCTTGGAAGGACTTTTCTTTAAAACATTTTGTAGCAAACCGCATTCCTCTTTTAGCGGATGGGAAATGTGGGAATTCTGGGATTGTTCAGCAGTGTTACAGCAGTGTTACGGGATTCTTCTGAAGATGGATGATGGACACGATGATGGAGACTGTGGACTCCCAGCATGGCGCTGCTAAAAGACAACTTTCCGGAAACCAGAATACTGGGAATAACGGGAATTCCTCTTAACAGATGTAGCATCTGGCCTTACTGTGTGTGGGCATATGAAGGGCTGAAACACACACACACACACATCTAGAACCCTGGAACCGAAACAAAAACAATAGCAACTGTTGGGAGTTTAGAATGAGTTATTATTTATTGCTTCATATTTATTGATTATAAATACTTATCGATAGCTGGACACAGTTGGGCTGCTTGGTTCTGTGTGTGTGTGTGTGTAATATGTGAAAGTGTGAGTAGAGATGGTTCTGTATCGGATAATGTGTGTGTATGTCTGTGTGCATGTGTATGATTGTGTGTGTGTGTGTGCGCGCATGCGCGTATGTGTGTGTATGTGTGTGGTAGTGTGTATGATTGGGTGCATGTGTGTGTGTGTATGTGTGTGTGTGGTAGTGTGTCTGTGTGTGTGTGAGGTAGTGTGTGTGTGTGTGTGTGTGTGTGTGTGCGTGTATGTGTGTGTGTGGTAGTGTGTATGCGTGTGGTTGTGTGTATGTGTGTGTGCGTGTGTGTTTATGTGTGGTAGCGTGTATGTGTGTGGTTGTGTGTAAGATTGTGTGCGTGTGTGTGGTTGTGTGTGCATGTGTGTGGTAGTGTGCGTGTGTGGTAGTGTGTGTGTATGTCTGTGTGTGTGTGTGGTAGTGTGTGTATGTCTGTGTGTGTGTGTGGTAGTGTGTGTATGATTGTGTGTGTGTGTGGTAGTGTGTGTGTATGTCTGTGTGTGTGTGTGTGTGTGTGTGTGTGTGTGGGTAGTGTGTGTGTATATCTGTGTGTGTGTGTGTGTGTGTGGTAGTGTATGTATGTCTGTGTGTGTGTGTGGTAATGTGTCTGTGTGTGTGGTAGTGTGTATGCGTGTGGTTGTGTGTATGATTGTGTGCGTGTGGTAGTGTGTATGTTAGATGCTGTATAGTAAAGTGAGGAGTTGTGTGTCTCGGTAGAACGTAATGGACTCGGTCCAGTCCAGGACCCGACGTCAACCTGAATCATCCGAGGGACACCCCCTGGGACACCCCCTGAAAAATCTCCCATCATGCCCCTGAACTGCTTGTAAAAGTCCCCCTCAGCTGGACGTGTTCCATCTGGGACATTCTGGAAGGTTCTCATGAACAGCCTGGATATAAACAGAATGAGGGGAGTAGATCCTCTTATCTGACCTGTGATGGACGATGGTGAGTTCATCTATTTCATGTCTTCTGAGATGAACCAGTTCCTCTCTGATCGGTGGACCAGCGTGTAATAACCTGCAACATCATGCTGATCCAGCTTCGCCACGTTTTCCCCACTTTTCATCCCAGTTGAGCTGTGAAGTGGGTTCTTCTGTCCAGGACGTCCCTGATCTTCCCTCCTACTACAACTGTAGGGTGGAGACTGACGTCTGCTGTGAAAATTCTGCTCTTTGTGGGCAGTTTTTGTTCCTTTATGAATGGAGCTTCTGTATAGAACGTATAGAAGGTGGTTACGTGTTAGATCATCATCATCATCATCTTCATCAGGACACACAGGGTGGTTGTAGCCTAGAGGTCAACGCTGAAGCATCATGTGCCGACTGAACTATGGTAGATTTATCCTTTAATAAGAAAGCTGGCAGAAGGTGGATCTGCTGGGCTGCTGCTTCACCTGATATTCTGGAGGCTTGTAGATGGAATAAAGACGGTTTTGAACATCCGGTTTTACTCATTCATTTTGATGTAATTACAGGTTCAGAATTTCTTCTGAATTGAACCCACATTATAGTGTGGAGGAGAGAAGAAGAGAAGAAGGAAGAAATGAAATGACACAAAGTTCATGGTAGACAGAAGTGAAGGTGTCAGCACCGTATTCAGAACGTTCCTGTTTCAATGACCACCATTACAATACAACCAGCAGCGAAGAGGATCCTGGAACCCGAGACGCCACCAAGTCCAGCCAGAAACAGACACTGTTCTATAAAAAACACATTTTATTTTCTTGATGTAGGTTTAAAAAAAGTGCAAATACTTTCCAAAGCTTCTGTACCAAAAAGGTTTATATAATACGTACGATGAAGGAACCCACGTCACTTCCGAACATTAACCAGGGAAATGAAATAAATGACACAAATGTGTGCGTGTCTATGTCAGAATGTGTGTGTCAGAGTGTGTGTGTGTGTGTCGGTCTGTATGTCAGGATGTGTGTGTCGTGGTGTGTGTGTGTGTCAGGATGGGTGTGTGTGTGTCAGGGTGTGTGTGTGTGGGTGTCAGGCTGTGTGTGTGTGTGTGTGTGTCGGTGTGTGAGTGTCAGTGTGTGCGTGTGTGTCGGTGTGTGTGTGCGTGTGTGTCGGTGTGTGTGTGTCGGTGTGTGAGTGTGGGTGTCAGGCTGTGTGTGTCTCGTGTGTGTATGTGTCGGTGTGTGTGTGTCGATCTGTGTGTGTGTGTGTGTGTGTGTGTGTACTTCTGATTAGCTGGTGTTGAAAGGTGATGAGGTGTGCAGGAGATAAGGCGCCATTTTTATAATTCATCACAAATCCGCAGCCACCTCAGGAAAACAACTACAATAAAATTAATAACATGAATTATAATAAAAAAACGCGGGAAATATAATATGCTTCTGATTCACAGAATCACGAGCATTTTCGTGCTGTTCCTGCTCCTGCACCAGGACCTCAGAACCTCAGGAGAACATCTCATCCCCGGTCCTGGATCCGCGTCATCTCGTCCGCGTAGCGGCAGAACCCCGCTGACCCGCATGGACAGCCCGTCCTTGTTGTCCCCTCCGGCAGCTCTACCTGCTGCTCCTGCCCGTGCCCGAAGTCCTCCACCAGCCTGGCCAGCGCGTCCCGGATCTCGACCAGCCCCTGGGCAGGAACCGGCCCCTCTGGTTCTCCTTCAGGTCCAGGAACCTCGGCGCTCTTCAGTAAGCTTCACGTCCAGGTCGACGCGGAGGGACGCCAGCTCCACGGTTCCAAACTCCGGGTTGCCAGATGTCGGAGAGCAGGTCGGACAGAATTCGGTCCAGAATTACCTGAATAATAATGAAGTAGCGATTAAATAACTCGTATTCCACATTGCAGAGCTTCATGTTGCTACATGCAGCTGTACACCAAGGTCTCCCAAACATTCTATACTAAACATTTTAATTTATTTTACGGCGGGGATCAAGCCCAATGTCGCACATTACCGGCGCTCTTGGCAACACGCTCCTCTTCTCGTTCTCCAGGAAACAATGACACTCTCGCGAGGTTTGCCATTCTGCTGCAGTGATTTTCTCTGAAAACATTGGTATTCTCGCGAGATTTCGACTGGTACACACAACGTTGTCACTTACGCTCAGCGGAATGAACAGCTCGTGTTGTAAACACCTGAACCACTTTAATGCTAAGTACATACAACGTGTCGTTATAAAAGTGCATAAAATGTATGTTAGAATGTCGATTTGTTGTTTTCAGAAAAGCTTTAGTACAAAGAAGAATGAAAAGTACAGCGTGACATCGAGAACTCTCCAAGGTGCTGAACACAAGATCCCTAGCCCCACACAGATTCCTATTTATAATTTTAGCTTTTTATCAACAAGCTATAGAGGGAGAGACGTTTTAGATGAAATGCCCAAATAAACTTGATTAAAGCAAAAATGATTTGTCTATCTCAAATAAAAATTGATATCTGTCTGTCTGTCTGTCTGTCTGTCTGTAAAACGAAAATCTGTTTGTCTCTCTGTGTTCGCTACCCTTTGTGTTCTCGCGATATCTACGTTGCCTGCGTCTCTACTCTCGCGAGATCTGGCGCCAGTGCTGCACACCCGCGAAATGTCGTTGAAAAGGAGGCAGCGCGCCGTGCGCTGGTGAGGGGCGGAGCGTCGCGCCGAGCTGGTGTGTCCGGTGGACGGAGTGGTGATGATGATGATGATGATGATGATGATGAGGTGATGTTCTCCGTTCGCTGTGCGCCGCGTGATGCTCGGAACTCACGTGAGACATGAGGAGGAAGAGGAGGGGGGAGTCGCTGTCGCTGCTGTCGCTGCTGTCGCCGCTGTCGCTGCTGTCGCCGCTGTCGCCGCTGTCTCCGCTGTCGCTGCTCCTGAGCCTGTCGCTCGCCTGCCTCGCCCCTGACGCCCCGGTCCTGTCGGTGCGGGACTGGGCCCTGCGGGCCGCGGTGGTGGTGGAGGGCCGGGTGGAGACCGTGGGCGCGGCGGGGACGCAGCGTGCGCGCGTCCGTGTGCAGCGCGTGTGGCCGGTGAACGGCGGCGGGCTCGAGGCCGGGCGGCTGGTGACGGTGACCTGCGCCGCGGTGGAGCCGGGCCGCGGATACCTGTTCTTCATGGACCCCGCGGAGGAGCCGGAGCTCTTCACCTCCGCGTCCCCCCCTCTGGAGAACAGCGAGGAGAACCTGCGACAAGTGGAGGGCGCGCTGTGCCACGACTGCGGTGAGCGGCGGGACCATCAGCAGTCGGGGTGAAAGGTCACGGCTGGGTGGAGAGTGAAGGAGGGTTGAAGGAGAGGTGGGATGGAGGGATGGATGAAGGAGAGGGTTTCATCAACTGTTTATTATAGATTCTGCTTCCTAGTGGTGGCCCTAGCAGATAAGGAAGCGTCCCCGTAATCAGAAAGTTGTCAAGGGCCCACGGAACGAAGCGCCGTCCCCACACGCTGTTCATCAAGGGTGACAGTTAAATACAGAGGACAGTGTCACCGTGTCACCATGTGCTGGGCTGCAGTGTCTCACGATCACTTCACTTTCACTAGCAGGAGGACACGTTGTGTCTGCTGCAGTCGTGGAGTGTCCACTTTGTACTACATGTCTGACGTCGGTGGTGGAGCATTGCAGTAGCGCCGGTGTAGCGGTCGTGTTTGTGTAGTTTTGGAGTAGTGGTTTGGGCTGAACAGTTAAATAATTGTGATTTATTTGACAGATATTGTGTCATTTTTGCATCGTCGTTCAGTTTTCACTATACTATGTGTTAAATAACTGCGCTGTACGTAAAATACCAGTCCAGTATCCTTGGCTTGAACTTGGGACACATGTCATCGGTGAGCATGATTCTATATCACACCAAGAAATCAGCTAAAGAAACCGCGAAGGGGACAGAACTTAGTTTTACTGTCTGAACCTTCTTTACTCTGCTGCATGTCCCGTCCACCCACACTCCACACATTTGGCTGCACTCTGTGGTCATGTATGAGTAGCGTGGTGTAGTGGTGTTGTGTCTGAGTAGCGGTGGTGTGCTGGAGTGGCGGTGGTGTAGAAGCGTTATGTATGGTTTTGTGTTGGTGTAACGGAGTTGTGTTGGTGTAGTGGTGTTGTGCTGGAGTAGGGGTATTATGTTTGAGTAGTGATGGTGCAGTGGTTTTGTGTTGGTGTAGCCGTGTTGTGTTGAAGTAGTGGTGTTGTTCTGGAGTAGGTGTATTATGTTTGAGTAGTGATGGTGCAGTGGTTTTGTGTTGGTGTAATGGTGTTGTTCTGGAGTAGAGGTGTTATGTTTGAGTAGCAGTGGTGAAGTGGTTTTGTGTTGGTAATGTGGTGTTGTGTTGAAGTAGTGGTGGTGTAGAAGCGTTATGTATGGTTTTGTGTTGGTGTAACGGTGTTGTGCTGGAGTAGGGGTATTATGTTTGAGTAGTGGTGGTGTAGTGGTTTTGTGTTGGTAATGCGGTGTTGTTTTGAAGTAGTGGTGTTGTTCTGGAGTAGGGGTATTATGTTTGAGTAGTGGTGGTGTAGTGGTGTTGTGTCTGAGTAGCGGTGGTGTGCTGGAGTGGCGGTGGTGTAGAAGCGTTATGTATGGTTTTGTGTTGGTGTAACGGAGTTGTGTTGGTGTAGTGGTGTTGTGCTGGAGTAGGGGTATTATGTTTGAGTAGTGGTGGTGTAGTGGTGTTGTGTCTGAGTAGCGGTGGTGTGCTGGAGTGGCGGTGGTGTAGAAGCGTTATGTATGGTTTTGTGTTGGTGTAACAGTGTTGTGTTGAAGTACAGGGAGTGCAGAATTATTAGGCAAGTTGTATTTTTGTGGAATAATTTTATTATTGAACAACCATGTTCTCAATGAACCCAAAAAACTCATTAATATCAAAGCTGAATGTTTTTGGAAGTAGTTTTTAGTTTGTTTTTATTTTGAGCTATTTTAGGGGGATGTCTGTGTGTGCAGGTGACTATTACTGTGCATAATTATTAGGCAACTTAACAAAAAACAAATATATACCCATTTTAATTATTTATTTTTACCAGTGAAACCAATATAACATCTCCACATTCACAAATATACATTTCTGACATTCAAAACCAAAACAAAAACAAATCAGCAACCAATATAGCCACCTTTCTCTGCAAGGACACTCAAAAGCCTGCCATCCATGGATTCTGTCAGTGTTTTGATCTGTTCACCATCATCATTGCGTGCAGCAGCAACCACAGCCTCCCAGACACTGTTCAGAGAGGTGTACTGTTTTCCCTCCTTGTAAATCTCACATTTGATGATGGACCACAGGTTCTCAATGGGGTTCAGATCAGGTGAACAAGGAGGCCATGTCAGTAGTTTTTCTTCTTTTATACACTTTCTTGCCAGCCACGCTGTGGAGTACTTGGACGCGTGTGATGGAGCATTGTCCTGCATGAAAATCATGTTTTTCTTGAAGGATGCAGACTTCTTCCTGTACCACTGCTTGAAGAAGGTGTCTTCCAGAAACTGGCAGTAGGACTGGGAGTTGAGCTTGACTCCATCCTCAACCCGAAAAGGCCCCACAAGCTGATGATACCAGCCCAAACCAGTACTCCACCTCCACCTTGCTGGTGTCTGAGTCGGACCGGAGCTCTCTGCCCTTTACCAATCCAGCCACGGGCCCATCCATCTGGCCCATCAAGACTCACTCTCATTTCATCAGTCCATAAAACCTTAGAAAAATCAGTCTTGAGATATTTCTTGGCCCAGTCTTGACGTTTCAGCTTGTGTGTCTTGTTCAGTGGTGGTCGTCTTTCAGCCTTTCTTACCTTGGCCATGTCTCTGAGTATTGCACACCTTGTGCTTTTGGGCACTCCAGTGATGTTGCAGCTCTGAAATATGGCCAAACTGGTGGCAAGTGGCATCTTGGCAGCTGCACGCTTGACTTTTCTCAGTTCATGGGCAGTTATTTTGCGCCTTGGTTTTTCCACACGCTTCTTGTGACCCTGTTGACTATTTTGAATGAAACGCTTGATTGTTCGATGATCACGCTTCAGAAGCTTTGCAATTTTAAGAGTGCTGCATCCCTCTGCAAGATATCTCACTATTTTTGACTTTTCTGAGCCTGTCAAGTCCTTCTTTTGACCCATTTTGCCAAAGGAAAGGAAGTTGCCTAATAATTATGCACACCTGATATAGGGTGTTGATGTCATTAGACCACACCCCTTCTCATTACAGAGATGCACATCACCTAATATGCTTAATTGGTAGTAGGCTTTCGAGCCTATACAGCTTGGAGTAAGACAACATGCATGAAGAGGATGATGTGGACAAAATACTCATTTGCCTAATAATTCTGCACTCCCTGTAGTGATGTTGTTCTGGAGTAGAGGTGTTATGTTTGAGTAGCAGTGGTGTAGTGGTTTTGTGTTGGCGTAGCCGTGTTGTGTTGAAGTAGTGGTGGTGTAGAAGTGTTATATATGGTTTTGTGTTGGTGTAATGGTGTTGTGTTGGTGTAGTGGTGTTGTGCTGGAGTAGGGGTATTATGTTTGAGTAGTGATGGTGAAGTGGTTTTGTGTTGGTAATGCGGTGTTGTTTTGAAGTAGTGGTGTTGTGCTGGAGTAGGGGTATTATGTTTGAGTAGTGATGGTGAAGTGGTTTTGTGTTGGTAATGCGGTGTTGTTTTGAAGTAGTGGTGGTGTAGAACTGTTATGTATGGTTTTGTGTTGGTGTAACGGTGTTGTGCTGGAGTAGGGGTATTATGTTTGGGTAGTGATGGTGAAGTGGTTTTGTGTTAGTAATGCGGTGTTGTTTTGAAGTAGTGGTGTTGTGCTGGAGTAGGGGTATTATGTTTGGGTAGTGATGGTGAAGTGGTTTTGTGTTAGTAATGCGGTGTTGTTTTGAAGTAGTGGTGTTGTGCTGGAGTAGGGGTATTATGTTTGAGTAGTGATGGTGAAGTGGTTTTGTGTTGGTAATGCGGTGTTGTTTTGAAGTAGTGGTGTTGTGCTGGAGTAGGGGTATTATGTTTGAGTAGTGATGGTGAAGTGGTTTTGTGTTGGTAATGCGGTGTTGTTTTGAAGTAGTGGTGTTGTGCTGGAGTAGGGGTATTATGTTTGAGTAGTGATGGTGAAGTGGTTTTGTGTTGGTAATGCGGTGTTGTTTTGAAGTAGTGGTGTTGTGCTGGAGTAGGGGTATTATGTTTGAGTAGTGATGGTGAAGTGGTTTTGTGTTAGTAATGCGGTGTTGTTTTGAAGTAGTGGTGTTGTGCTGGAGTAGGGGTATTATGTTTGAGTAGTGATGGTGAAGTGGTTTTGTGTTAGTAATGCGGTGTTGTTTTGAAGTAGTGGTGTTGTGCTGGAGTAGGGGTATTATGTTTGAGTAGTGATGGTGAAGTGGTTTTGTGTTGGTAATGCGGTGTTGTTTTGAAGTAGTGGTGTTGTGCTGGAGTAGGGGTATTATGTTTGAGTAGTGATGGTGAAGTGGTTTTGTGTTGGTAATGCGGTGTTGTTTTGAAGTAGTGGTGTTGTGCTGGAGTAGGGGTATTATGTTTGAGTAGTGATTGTGAAGTGGTTGTGTTGGTAATGCGGTGTTGTTTTGAAGTAGTGGTGTTGTTCTGGAGTAGGGGTATTATGTTTGAGTAGTGATGGTGAAGTGGTTTTGTGTTGGTAATGCGGTGTTGTTTTGAAGTAGTGGTGGTGTAGAACCGTTATGTATGGTTTTGTGTTGGTGTAACGGTGTTGTGCTGGAGTAGGGGTATTATGTTTGAGTAGTGGTGGTGTAGTGGTTTTGTGTTGGTAATGCAGTGTTGTTTTAAAGTAGTGGTGTTGTTCTGGAGTAGGGCTATTATGTTTGAGTAGTGTTGATGTATGGTTTCGTGTTGGTGTAACAGTGTTGTGTTGGTGTAGCAGTGTTGTACTGGAGTAGGGGTGTTGTGTATGAGTAGCGGTGGTGTAGCATGTGTGCAGTTTGGACTGTTCTCTGTTTGGTAGAACCAGCCGGATGTGAAGCAGCTCAGATAGAATGTTGTACCAAGATATGAACTATACCTCTGCGGTTCCACACACCCTGGATCCGGAATTTAGAACCAGGTTCTCGTCCTTTTTCTCTTACAAAATTACACAACAGTGCAGACATACCATCACAAGAGCAAAGAACCAGCATAGAACCTACTAGAAGTAAGCCTCCTACCTCACATGTGTCCTTTCTGCTTCTCCCCTTCACTCCACCCCACCCCCCAGGCAAGGTTTCCATGGTGACAGCTGGGTGCAGCGGGTATCAGAGATTCACGCCGAGGCTGAAGGGTCTCGCTTGTGAATCCACGTAGACAATGTCTGTGTGGGTGGAGCTGTTGAATTTAAGGCGGAGCTTTTGAAAGCAGGGTGTGGTTTTAACCTGCAGCTGTCACCTGTCAACGTCAGAGTGTGTGAGTCCTAAAGAACCTCATTCCAGAAAGATAACAGGTGAATGCAGGTCTAGAACCGTGTGGAGTTCAGACATGGAGAATGGAACATCTGGAAAGATGGAGGTTGAGGAAACGATTAGGAAAAAAGGTTCACACACACACACACACACACACACACACACACACTTCACAGTCTCTGCCTAAAAAGCTGAGAGAACAGAGAAGAAAAGGAAAGAGTCTGCTGGGGTCAAAAGAGGAGTGAAGTGGACAATGGTGTGTGTGTGTGTGTGTGTGTGTGTGTGTGTGTGTGTGTGTTAATTGAAGTGATAGACAACAACATGGCTGCTCTATGTCACGTCCATGCGGGCATGATGCGGCGGGTGCACAGAGAGCAGGACGAAGAGTGACGAGGAATGAAGGACGCGTTCACCTGACATCACGAAACGGGTTTAATTGTGAATCACAGGACAGGGGAGACATCCGAGACGTTGACATTGGTGACCACAGAACATAACGTTGAAGACCTGACGGTGAACAGAAACGAACAGGGCAGCTTTATACATTAGACACAGGTGAGAACGATTAGGGAACATTACACATGACAACAATCCCGGACCGGAGTAACCCCATTTCGGACCGGATCGTGACACTCTACAACATTTGAGCAGTGTGAGCCTCTCATTAATGTTAGAGTTTCTGTTTCTCTTTTGTTCTGGATGAATTGAATCACCTTGTTCTGTACGGACATCGACCCACCTTTGAAAATCAACTGGTCTTATAGACAAAGACATTCATGATTTAATGAAGAGTAAGACATTCGTTTTTTTTTTGTTTTTGTTTTTTTTTGCATTTTAGAGTCATTGCCAAAAGTTTTGAGAATGACACAAATCCTGGTTTTCACAATGTTTGCTGCCTCCGTTTTTATTACGGCAGGTTGCATTTACTCCAGAATGTTATGAAGATGATCAGATGAATTACAAAGTCCCTCTTTAATCCTATAAAAACTATTTCCCCTGCATTTCAGCCCTGACACAAAAGGACCTGCTGAGATCATTTCAGTGATCTTCGCGTTTACACAAGTGAGAGTGTTGAGGAGCACAAGGCTGGAGATCATTCTGTCATGCTGACAGGATCCTTCAAAGGGAGCGTGATGGATGAAGTCTGTTAACCATGGTTCAGTCATCATTGCGTTACATAAAAAGTTCATCACAGGCAGGTATATCGCTGCTACTAAGATTGTACCTAAATCAACCATTTATCACATCATCAAAAACTTCAAGGAGAGAAGAACAAGTGATGTGAAGAAGGCTTCAGGGTGTCCAAGAAAGTCCAGGAAGCGCCAGGACCGTCTCCTAAAGATGATCCAGCTGCGGGACCGGGGTTCCACCAGTGCAGAGCTTGCTCAGGTGTGAGGGCATCTGCAGGCACAGTGAGGTGAAGACTTCTGGAGGATGGCCTGGTGTCAAGAAGGGCAGCGAAGATGCCACTTCTCTCCAAGAACAACATCAAGGACAGAGTGATATTCTGTAAAACGTGCAGGGATTGACTGCGGAGGACTGGGGTAAAGTCATTTTCTCTGATGAAGCCCCTTTCTGATTGTTTGTGGCATCTAGAAAAATGATTGTCCTGTCTCATACCAGCAGTAAAGCATCCTGAGACCCTTTCATGTGTGGGGCTGCTTCTCGTCCAAGGGAGTGAACTCACTCACAATTTTACCCCAGAACACGGCCATGAATAAAGAACCATGGTAGAACCAGGTACCAAAGCATCCTCCCAACCATCCAAGAACAGTCTGGTGAAGAACGAGGCCTTTTCCAGCACGATGGAGCACCGTGTCATAAGGCCAAAGTGACTAAGTGGCTCGATGAACAAAACATTGACATTTTGGGTCCATGGCAGGACACTCCCTGGAACTTAATCCAACCGAGAACTTGTGGTCCATCCTCATGAGGCGGGTGGACAAGTTCTGAAAAAAACTCCAAGCCCTGATTATGAAGGAACGGGTCGCCGTCAGTCAGGATTTGGCCCAGAAGTTGATTGACGGCCTGTCAGGGCGAATTGCAGAGATATTGAATGAAAATGGACGACTCTTTGGATAAACCTGATTTAATTGTCAATAAAATGCTTGTAATTATACTTCAGTAAACCACATAAACAACTGACAAAATCAGCAAAGTTTGTGAGGAGCAGTATTTGAACATTTCCACACCACGTCTTCTTCCTGATATGTAACAGAGTGTTAAGTCGGTGTGTAACTGTCTTCTGATGACATATGAAAGTGGGCGTGGCTGTCGGTGTAATAATAGGTCTGGGTTCTGCTCCTCTCTCTGTAGCTGTAGCCCCCAGGCTTCGGCCGCTGCAGAGCCAGTCTCTGGTGGAGGGCGAGCGTCTGCAGCTGAGGTGCGACGTGGGGGAAGGGAACCCGAGCCCCACCCTGCGCTGGTTTAAAGATGGCAGTGAACTGAAGAAGAACCGAGACGTGAAGATCAAGTCCAGCAAGTATGGAGAAATGTCATAACCAATAATAAAACACAGCAGATATCGCCTGGCATGGATGTTGTAGATACTGGGGTTACTGGGGTTACTGGAGATACTAGGCAGTCCCTCCAGGGATTCAGCAAATTCAGCCAATTCAGCCAATCCGCATGATAATTTGCATATTGCACATTTGGCAAATACACAACTTTATTGCAATTTTGACCTAACGCTGCACTTCCTGCATTTTACGTCACTTGTGGGTCAGTGGTGGCCTAGCGGTTAAGGAAGCGGCCCTGTAATCAGAAGGTTGCGGGTTCGAGTCCCACTGAGGTCCCCTTGATGAAGGTCCCGTCCCCACACACTGCTCCCCGGGCGCAAGGGTGATGGTTAAATACAGAGGACATGTTTCACCGTGTCACCATGTGCTGTGCTGCAGTGTTTCACCATGACAATCATGTCACTTTCATGGCGACCAGCCAAAGCGAACCACCCTGACGAAGTCTGTTGCTGCTGTTTTTGTTCTTGTATTAAGTCAAGGTTTGTTATTCTATACAAATATATGTTGGAAAAAGTGTACCAGTGCATTTAATTATATAAACAATACTAAATCGCTTCATTTGAATGTTTGGTTTATGTATTAATTTAAAACAAATGTGAGATGATTTGCAGTTTTTCACTTATTTTAGCAGTTTCACAGCAACCGTACCCAGAGACTGTCCCTAAAGTTGCCGCAACTTCAGGCATGTTAGATGGTGACATCCTGGAGGGGTTGACTAGGGTTGCTGGGGTTACTGGAGCTACTGAGTTAACTCAAACCTGCATGAATTTACCCAGAACAGCGAGTGAATCAGTGAAAAGTCTGATCTAAAAATAGGCACGATACTTATT
Organism: Denticeps clupeoides; assembly: GCF_900700375.1. Classification (NCBI taxonomy): domain Eukaryota; kingdom Metazoa; phylum Chordata; class Actinopteri; order Clupeiformes; family Denticipitidae; genus Denticeps; species Denticeps clupeoides. Next base: position 462,909 of record NW_021630083.1, on the reverse strand, counting down.
TTTAAATGCCTGTCAGCCCCACTCTTTGAAATAAGATTGGATGTTTGACAGAATAGGAACTGAGCTGATGAGTGAGGTTGTACACACGCACGCACGCACACACACACACACACACACATGCAGCTTGGGTGGATGGGTCACGTCTCTCTCATCTCTTTCCTTTCTAGGAAAAACTCTAAGATCCAAATCAGCCGTGTGCGGCTGGAGGATGCTGGGAATTATTCGTGTGTAGCGGAGAACTCTCTGGGCAGAGACAACGTCACCAGTTCTGTCAGCGTGCGAATCAGCAACAGCAGTAAGTCATCATACCAGATGCATATTAGGACACATCCCAAAATAATACTGAATATATGCCTGTAATGTGTCTGTCTAATAAGCTAATAATCACAGTTCACTCTGAAATTATATCCTGTGCATATGTTAAATTATTCATGTTTCCATCTAAAATCACACACGTTCATTACTTCTTCACAGTACTAGCTTGTGGAACGTTGGGAACGCTGGTGCTTGTGCAGTAGCTGAGGGAGCACCAACCTCAGATTAGCTGAACTAGAAGGCTGCTGGATATAACCGGGGTCGTGGGTGGCTCCGGCAGCGGATGTAGCATCAGAGACAACACTGGAATCGTGGTCAAGGATGGAAAAGGCGGTCGGTAACATCAGGGGCAAACAAGAGTCTGAGGGGCAATCCAAACGCGTGGTCAGGTAGAAGTGGTCCTCTCTGCTTGAGAGGAGGTCTAACCAGGAAATGGCTTACAGCAAACGTGAAGTAAATCGACAAATGAGTTCACGATTATTCTTGCTCTTCGCCCCCTTTTATACTGTCTGTTGTCCTGGGCGTGTAGTCCTTCTGGGTCGTCGAGGTCGCCCTGGTGCCCTCTGGTGGCCTAGTGACAAAGGGGTGACTATTAGGAGACAGGCTAGTTCTCTGCTGGTCGCCAGACTGTTGCAGGTAACTATTCATGTTGTCATCTTACTTTGCTCCTGTCCCATCTGTTCTCAGGAACGTTCACGATGTCGCCAGGGTACAGCTACACCCGAAAATGCAATGAGACGGAGAAGGCGTACTGCGTGAATGGCGGGGACTGTTACTTCATCCACGGCATAAACCAGCTGACCTGCGAGTAAGTGCAGCACCTACTGAACAATCTGAACATCAACAGTTACAACTAGTGTTGTTACCATCAACAAAATTTATAACGAAATATCTTCGTCAAAGAACCTATCTGATGTGATGAAGACGAGACATGAATGCTGGTCATGTGGCAGTAACTATAACAAAATATATCATGCAATATTGTTGACGAAAAAAATGCAACACAACCACCATCCTGGAATTATTCACATTATTCTACTATTATATCTTATATCTTTCAAAATTTGCAATTGGTTTATTTAAATAAAAGACCAACTTTCTATAAAATAAAATAACCTTGTTTTATATAGGAAATGGGTTTGACTAAAAGAAAATTTTGCTTTTGTCTGCTAGGTACCTGCACTATATTGACTGGGTTAAAAGAGATTAAAATATTAATTTACTAAAACTAGACTAAAATGTGATCAGTTTTCACTGACTAAAAACAGTCATGGATAATTCTGACAAAAATAAGACTAAAAGGCTCTAATAAAACTAAAAAGACTAGACTAAAATGAGTCTGGATGTGACTAAGCCTCATAATAATTAAAATGACAGTTTGATGCAAAGAGAAGACTAAAACTAAAATTAAAACAGATTACACCACCTGAAATAATTAGGGCTACAACATTAGCTATGTATGTATGTATGGATGTGCTCTAGGTTGTTCATGAGTAGCAGTTTATGAACATGAGAAGTATGAGAAGGGTTGCAATTTAACAACAATACATATTCAGTGTCCATTACATGTTATATTTTACTAGACTGTATTCACAATAGATATCTTGTGGGTAGTTACAAGTTACATTTAATCTGTTAGATTTACTTGAGAACTTTTTAGTTACACAGTCTGTGTGTGTATGTACGAGGTTTGTATGTAGATGGTGAGTAAAAGTGGTGTACGTATGAGGTTTGTATGTAGATGGTGTAAAGTGGTGTACATACGAGGTTTGTATGTAGATGGTGTAAAGTGGTGTATGTGCGAGGTTTGTATGTAGATGTATGTAGGTTTGTATATAGATGGTGTAACGTGGTGTATGTACGAGGTTTGTATGTAGATGGTGAGTAAAAGTACTGTATGTGTGAGGTTTGTATGTAGATGGTGTAAAGTGGTGTATGTGTGAGGTTTGTATGTAGATGGTGTAAAGTGGTGTATGTGCGAGGTTTGTTTGTAGATGGTGAGTAAAAGTGGTGTATGTGGGAGGTTTGTATGTAGATGGTGTAAAGTGGTGTATGTGCGAGGTTTGTATGTAGATGTATGTAGGTTTGTATATAGATGGTGTAACGTGGTGTATGTACAAGGTTTGTATGTAGATGGTGAGTAAAAGTACTGTATGTGTGAGGTTTGTATGTAGATGGTGTAAAGTGGTGTATGTGTGAGGTTTGTATGTAGATGGTGTAAAGTGGTGTACGTATGAGGTTTGTATGTAGATGGTGTAAAGTGGTGTATGTGTGAGGTTTGTATGTAGATGGTGTAAAGTGGTGTATGTGCGAGGTTTGTTTGTAGATGGTGAGTAAAAGTGGTGTATGTGGGAGGTTTGTATGTAGATGGTGTAACCTGGTGTATGTACGAGGTTTGTATGTAGATGGTGTAAAGTGGTGTATGTACGAGGTTTGTATGTAGATGGTGAGTAAAAGTACTGTATGTTGTAGGTTTGTATATAGATGGTGTAACGTGGTGTATGTACGAGGTTTGTATGTAGATGGTGAGTAAAAGTACTGTATGTGTGAGGTTTGTATGTAGATGGTGTAAAGTGGTGTACGTATGAGGTTTGTATGTAGATGGTGTAAAGTGGTGTATGTGTGAGGTTTGTATGTAGATGGTGTAAAGTGGTGTATGTGCGAGGTTTGTTTGTAGATGGTGAGTAAAAGTGGTGTATGTGGGAGGTTTGTATGTAGATGGTGTAACCTGGTGTATGTACGAGGTTTGTATGTAGATGGTGTAAAGTGGTGTATGTACGAGGTTTGTATGTAGATGGTGTAAAGTGGTGTATGTGGGAGGTTTGTATGTAGATGGTGTAAAGTGGTGTATGTGGGAGGTTTGTATGAAGATGGTGTAAAGTGGTGTATGTACGAGGTTTGTATGTAGATGGTGTAAAGTGGTGTATGTGGGAGGTTTGTATGTAGATGGTGTAAAGTGGTGTATGTGGGAGGTTTGTATGAAGATGGTGTAAAGTGGTGTATGTACGAGGTTTGTATGTAGATGGTGTAAAGTGGTGTATGTACGAGGTTTGTATGTAGATGGTGTAAAGTGGTGTATGTGCGAGGTTTGTATTTAGATGGTGTAAAGTGGTGTATGTGCGAGGTTTGTATGTAGATGGTCTAAAGTGGTGTATGTACGAGGTTTGTATGTAGATGGTGTAAAGTGGTGTATGTGCGAGGTTTGTATGTAGATGGTGTAAAGTGGTGTATGTACGAGGTTTGTATTTAGATGGTGTAAAGTGGTGTATGTGGGAGGTTTGTATGTAGATGGTGTAAAGTGGTGTATGTGGGAGGTTTGTATGTAGATGGTGTAAAGTGGTGTATGTGCAAGGTTTGTATGTAGATGGTGTAAAGTGGTGTATGTGCAAGGTTTGTATTTAGATGGTGTAAAGTGGTGTATGTGGGAGGTTTGTATGTAGATGGTGTAAAGTGGTGTATGTGTGAGGTTTGTATGTAGATGGTGTAAAGTGGTGTATGTACGAGGTTTGTATGTAGATGGTGTAAAGTGGTGTATGTACGAGGTTTGTATGTAGATGGTGTAAAGTGGTGTATGTGCGAGGTTTGTATGTAGATGGTGTAAAGTGGTGTATGTACGAGGTTTGTATGTAGATGGTGTAAAGTGGTGTATGTGGGAGGTTTGTATGTAGATGGTGTAAAGTGGTGTATGTGGGAGGTTTGTATGAAGATGGTGTAAAGTGGTGTATGTGCGAGGTTTGTATGTAGATGGTGTAAAGTGGTGTATGTGCGAGGTTTGTTTGTAGATGGTGAGTAAAAGTGGTGTATGTGGGAGGTTTGTATGTAGATGGTGTAACCTGGTGTATGTACGAGGTTTGTATGTAGATGGTGTAAAGTGGTGTATGTACGAGGTTTGTATGTAGATGGTGTAAAGTGGTGTATGTGGGAGGTTTGTATGAAGATGGTGTAAAGTGGTGTATGTGGGAGGTTTGTATGAAGATGGTGTAAAGTGGTGTATGTGCGAGGTTTGTATGAAGATGGTGTAAAGTGGTGTATGTGCGAGGTTTGTATGTAGATGGTCTAAAGTGGTGTATGTGGGAGGTTGTATGTAGATGGTGTAAAGTGGTGTATGTGCGAGGTTTGTATGAAGATGGTCTAAAGTGGTGTATGTGGGAGGTTTGTATGTAGATGGTGTAAAGTGGTGTATGTGCGAGGTTTGTATGAAGATGGTGTAAAGTGGTGTATGTGGGAGGTTTGTATGAAGATGGTGTAAAGTGGTGTATGTGGGAGGTTTGTATGAAGATGGTGTAAAGTGGTGTATGTGCGAGGTTTGTATGAAGATGGTGTAAAGTGGTGTATGTGCGAGGTTTGTATGTAGATGGTGTAAAGTGGTGTATGTGGGAGGTTTGTATGTAGATGGTGTAAAGTGGTGTATGTGCGAGGTTTGTATGAAGATGGTGTAAAGTGGTGTATGTGGGAGGTTTGTATGAAGATGGTGTAAAGTGGGTGTATGTGCGAGGTTTGTATGTAGATGGTGTAAGTGGTGTATGTGGGAGGTTTGTATGAAGATGGTGTAAAGTGGTGTATGTGCGAGGTTTGTATGTAGATGGTGTAAAGTGGTGTATGTGGGAGGTTTGTATGAAGATGGTGTAAAGTGGTGTATGTGGGAGGTTTGTATGAAGATGGTGTAAAGTGGTGTATGTGGGAGGTTTGTATGAAGATGGTGTAAAGTGGTGTATGTGGGAGGTTTGTATGTAGATGGTGTAACGTGGTGTATGTGGGAGGTGTATGTAAGATGGTGAAAGCTGGTGTATGTGGGAGGTTTGTATGAAGATGGTGTAAAGTGGTGTATGTGGGAGGTTTGTATGAAGATGGTGTAAAGTGGTGTATGTGCGAGGTTTGTATGAAGATGGTGTAAAGTGGTGTATGTGCGAGGTTTGTATGTAGATGGTGTAAAGTGGTGTACGTATGAGCGTTTCTTGATTGCCTAGGGGCGCCTCATTTCCTAATAGCAGAATTAGTATATTTAGATTTTTTGTGTTTGAATAGATTGCTGATATTCAGATATTCCAATCCAACTGTTACTCAGTACTTCAGTAGATTTATCATTACATACTTTTGTACTCTTATAAGCAATTATAATTCTAAGCAATTAATTAAGTTTTTTTATTATTTTTTAAATTCTTTTTATTATTAAGATTCTTACTGTTTTTTTACTTGACTGCCCACCTCATGTAAATTGATGTGGATGACATCTGAGTGTCCTGGTCATTAGTGAAAAGCCACTACCACCCTGCCACACTAACTTGGGTTATCCCTGTCCCACACTAACTGTACTAGTAACCCGGAGTTATCCCAGTCCTACGTTACTTTCTGTCCATTTGTTTGACAGATTTATTCAGAACGTTCATTGATGACAGGTCCCGGCCCCTGGAGCAATGTGGTGCTCATGTGGTGGCTCATGAAGCTCTGTTCTAATGTCATGTTTTTCTTGCTCTTTTCTCTCTCTCTATTGGTCCTTTATGTGTCTCCTTCTCTCCCCTCCCCTTGTTCTTCCTCCCCTCTGATCCCTTATGTTGTTTCCTACATCAGGTGTCCAAATGACTACACTGGTGATCGGTGTCAAAAATCCGTCATGGCCGATTTCTACAGTATGTCCCTCTCTTTGTTCTGTCTTCTGCATGGCACTGGGGGAGGGTGCATGTCTCTGTATCTGACTGCACCACCCTCCATCCTGTCCTTTCTCCACCCAGGCCTGTTGCTGTAGTGTGAATGTTTGTCTTGATATAAATAACCTCAACAGACAGAGAGGAGTCTTTAACGTAGTGGACTGAATAGGAGATTTACAACCAGTAGTGACAGGGACAGTCCCCCTGGAGACTCAGGGTTAAGTGTCTTGCTCGGGGACACAATGGCAGTAAGTGGGGTTTGAACCTGACATTGTGGTCTTGCCCAATAGGCTACTAGCAGATGTGTTCCTCTTTGACATGATGGACATAAATGGACATGTTATGGACAAATCGTTCCCATGTGGAGGAAACCATGACAGTGTGGCACATGAGCTCCAGGTCTGGAGCAATAGAAGAAGGTGTCCTGGTCTGATGAATCATCATATGGATGGCCAGTTGCATTTCCACCACTTATCTGAGGAAGACATGACACCTGGAGGCACTATTGGACGAAGATACTGCCACAATGGTTTGAGGAACACAACAACGATGTGGGATGAAGAAAGGATAACATCAAACCACAGAAGATCCTGGTCAACAAGCTGAGAGTAGTAGTTACAGTTATGGCCCTGCTACAGTTGGTATGGAGTATTCAGAGCCCATTTTCAATCTTTTTTAATTTTTGAAAAGTCAAATTTTCCCTCATTAATGTACACACAGCACCATTTATTAATAGAAAAACATAGAACTGTTGACATTTTTGTAGATTTATCAATATGGAAAAATGTAAACATTACATGGTCCTGAGTATTTGCTGTGACACTCATATATTTAACTCAGGTGCAGTTCATTTCTTCGGATCGTCTTTGAGATGGTTCTACACCTTCATTTGAGTCCAGCTGTGTTTGATTTTGTCTATATAAGACCTTACAGCTCACAATACATTTACAGCATTTACATTTACAGCATTTATCAGACGCCGTTCAGGATATCCTTTACTTTACTTTACTTGGCAAAGCGACTTACAAGGAGAAGACACCAGCAATTCTCGTTCGATTTCTATAGATTTTGAGTTTACAAAACTAAGAGCCCTGATATCCTGGACTAAAACCTTCTCCAGAGTGCTCAGGACCTCAGAGTGGGTCGACGTTTACCTTCCAACAAGACAATGACCCTGAGAACACAGCTAAAATAATGAAGAAGTGGCTTCACAACAACTCTGTGACTGTTCTTGAATGGCCCAGCCAGAGCCCTGACTTAAACTCAATTGAGCATCTCTGGAGAGACCTAAAAATGGCCGTCCACCAACATGTACCATCCAGCCTGCCAGAACTGGTGAGGATCTGAAAAGAGGAATAGCAGAGGATCCCCAAATCCAGGTGTGAACTTATTGCATCTTCCCAAAGAGACTCGTGACTGTATTAGATCAAAAGGGTTCTTCTAGTAAATACTGAGCAAAGGGTCTGAATACTCAGGACCATGTGATATTTCAGTTTTTCTTTGTTAATAAATCTGCAAAAATGTCAACAATTCTGTTTTTCTGTCAATGAGGGGTTCTGTGTGTACATTAATGAGGAAAAAAATTAACTTGATTTTAGCAAATGGCTGCAAGATAAGAAAGAGTGAAAAATGTAAGGCGGTCTGAATACTTTCCGTACCCACTGTACACCAGGAGATGCCCATCCTGTCTGTGGAGTCTGTAGTCAATATTCATGGTCATTTCCTGCTGTCTGGAAGTGCTTGGGTGGTGGACCACAGATGAACCCTCCAGATCAAACCAGAAGAAATGTAGATAAGATGCTTCATGTTGCACGCGCTCACTGGCTGTTCCTGTTAACGTTCCTCGGGACGTATCTGGCTCTATCTGTGTGTCTGCATGCCTTCTTGGGTGTATTTGGGGGGAGTTTGCCTGTTTCTGCATCATTTGTGAATTTACTGAATCTGAACAATATAAACCGTGACGGTTACTAATCGCATCCTGGTGCAGACGTGAAGCAGATGGAACATCCTTCACCTGAAACTCTTCTTTTCTCTTTTTGTTTTCCCTCCTTTCTTGTCTTTCTTTTTCATTGTCAACCTTCTGCATTGGCAGGGCATCTTGGATTTGAAATTAAGGGTATGGAAAATTTATTTTTATTTATTATTTTTATTCATTTTTAAGAATTGGTTTCTCACAGTTTCATTAATTGATGACCTTATTGATATGATGACACCAGTTTAAAGGAAACCCCTGGATACATTCAGAATAAATCCTGCTAGATAGTTAATGGTCACCATTAACTCTTTACTAAAAGACAACCTATATATTAAAGTGACGTGATTGTTTACATTACATTACATTTACGGCATTTACCAGAAGCCCTTATCCAGAGCAATTTACAATCAGTAGTTACAGGGACAGTCTGGAGCAATTTAGGGTTAAGTGTCTTGCTCAGGGACACAATGGTAGTAAGTGGGATTTGAACCTGGGTGTTCTGGTTCATAGGCGAGTGTGTTACCCACTAGGCTACTACCACCCTATCGGATCATTGTGAGACACTGCAGCACAGCACACTGTGACACGGTGAAACGTGTCCTCTGTATTTAACCATCACCCTTGACACCATGTCAGGCGCCCTGGGACCAGCGCGTGGGGACGGGACCTTGACCGCAATGGTACCTTTGTGGTTGGGGATTCGAACAGGCAACCTAAGCCAGCACTTCCCCACTCGGCCAAATTAACAAAATGAACAAGATGAGATTTATTTTATCTGATTTGTCCTCCTCTGCAATATTTTTATATTGGCTACTGATGTCAGCTTTGGTGTAAATAAGAGGATCAATTATATTCCAGATTATATTCCAGATCTTTTATCCAGATAATAAAATTGAATGGCCTGATGTAAAATTGCAAGGTGTAGTTTGAAATAGTTTAGAACTGTGTGAATAAGGTAAACGGAAGCTAAATAGATGAAGGGATTCTGGGTAGAACGTGTGAATCCTGCAGGGGGCAGCACTGGCCAGGCCATGGGGATCGTTTCCCTGCCGAGTTGCTGGTTTTTCTATGGTGTGCTGTCAGTGCTGGTTTCTTTCATCAGCGTTGGGTAAAACCCCACAGTTGTCCTCACCCTGCCTAGAAAACGTAGGTTTCAAAAGCACTAATTATGCGAATTAAAACCAATATAAAGCTAGATGTGTGTGTGTGTGTGTGCAAAACCTTAACGTTGATATAGAGAACTGTTTAGTGGAGGTTTTTGTTTTTTATTCTGTTCACCATCTTCCATCTTCTCTTCTGCTGTCCAGACTTGTCCATTACATCGTCCATCCCTCGTTATTCCAGCCAGTTAGTGTCTCCACATGTTACTGTGGACCAGCGTGATGTGATGCGTCTCTCGGCGTCTCGTCTTCCAGGTTCCATGTTTGCTCACGCCTCACTCCTCTTTGTGTTCTGTGCAGAGGCAGAGGAACTCTACCAGAAACGGGTTCTGACCATCACAGGGATCTGTGTGGCGCTGCTAGTGGTCGGCATCGTGTGTGTGGTGGCCTACTGCAAAACCAAGTACGAATCCCACCCGTCCGTCCTGATCTTCTGTTCGGTCGGTAAAAGCCATTCCGTAACGCAGCTGTCCTGCTGGTGTTGCCAGGAAACAGCGGAAAAAGATGCAGCAGCACATGCAGCGGAACACATGCGCAGAACCCAACCGCGTGCTTGCAAACGGGCCCAACCACCCCGGGCTGTGTCTGGAGGAGGTCCCCATGGTGGACGTGAGTTTCTTTCCACCTGATCTGATGTTCCCTTCTGTTCCGTCTCCATTATATAACCGTGTTGATGGAGCTCCCTGTTCTGTAGTATGTTTCAAAGAACGTTCCAGCTACAGAACGAGGCGTACGACACGGAACTGAGACTTCAGGGAACTTCTCAGGCAGTCGGATGTCCTCTAGGTCCCACCACTCGTCCACAGTGTCCCACGCTTCCAGCAACTGGTAACGTTTCTCTCTTCACGAGACCAAACGATAGCGAGACGCTGACAGAACCTCACACCTTCTCCCTCTGGTCTGATGTCCACCAGTCACGAGGAGCACAGCTGGTGCATGCAGCGTTCCGACAGCATGAACTCCGACTGCCAGTCGGGGGCGCTGTCCTCGTCCGTCGGCACCAGCAAGTGCAGCAGTCCGGCGTGCATCGAGGCGCGGACGCGCCGGGCCAACGCCCACTACTTCCTGGATGAGCCGCTGGCGTACGGCGACTCCTACGACTCGCTCCCCGACTCGCCGCACAGTGACAGGTGGGCGTGGCCTGACGCGACTCCCGTCCCTGGCGGTGTCGGTGGCTACGGGGCTGATGTTGGTGCGGTTCTCGTCCCACAGGTACGTCTCGGCGCTGACCACGCCCGCCCGTCTCTCTCCGGTGGACTTCCACTACCCGCTGCCCACTCAGGTGCCAACGTTCCAGATCACCACGCCCAACGCCGGACACGCCCTTTCCCTGCCCCCCGCTGCAGCGGCCAGCTACTGCCCCGACGACGGCCAACCGCTCCTCCACCGCTACCGCCGTCCCCGGCGGCCATTTTACTCCACCGAGAGCACCGGCTCCCTCCCGTCCAGCCCGTACCGGCTAGTGGACGAGGACGCGTACGAGACCACGCAGGAGTACGCCACGCCCCACGACGGGCCGGCCCGGAGCAGCCGCCGCTGGAGGAGGCGGCGCCTCAACGGACACGTCTCCCAGCGTGCACTGGGGCTGAGGGACTACAGCTCCCAGAGCGAGTGGGACGAGGACGAGGAGGGACTGGGTCACGGCGAGAGCACGCCCTTCCTCAGTATGCAGAACATGAGCGCGGCGGAGACCCCGCCCGTCTCCCGCGGCAACGCCCACCGCACCCCTTTAAAAACCACGCCCACCAAACACTGACCCGCAGATTCTTTATTTTATATAAAAGACAGAAGAAATCTTTATTTTCCTTTCCGCAGAAATCAGCCGGCCACAAGGAGGTTTTTTATAGAGCGGAATATTTCTACGCCGATTCGCTCTTCGGTTACAGCATTATGGGATGTGGCGTGCCGCGTGGTCACGCGCTGCATTAGAGAGGAGTATTGTGGTGCCTTTTGCTGTTTGCCGGTTTCAGTTTTTGTAGCCTTTCTTATACCGGACGCTTGTTTTTACTAAAGAGCCTTTTTCCCGCTGTGATCTCATCATGCAATACGAACTTGTCACGCGTCAGCGCGTCCCACACGCCAAAATATTCACAGCGCCGTGTCCCTGCCGCCTGTCACCTGTTCCATCCACCAGACCAGGAAGAACGGAACAGCACAACCAAACGGCACAAGAGGTTCCTGCGCTGCCTCGTTACGGTTCCACCTTCCCGTCCAGGAGTCTGTGTGTTGGCCGAATGACGGTGACTGTCAAGTGATGTGAGGTGACGGTGAGGTGACAGAAGCTCACGTGACTGTGACATGATGGTGAGGTGACGGTAAGGTGACGTGACTGTGAAGTGAGGTGATGTTAAAGGGATGGTGAGGTGGGGCTGACTGAATTGACGTGAGGTGACGGTGAGGTGACAGAAGCTCACGTGACTGTGACATGATGGTGAGGTGATGGTAAGGTGATGTGACTGTGAAGTGAGGTGACGGTAAGGTGACGTGACTGTGAAGCGAGGTGATGTTAAAGGGATGGTGAGGTGATGGTAAGGTGACGTGACTGCCACGTGAGGTGACGGAAAGTGACTGTGAAGTGACGTGATGGTAAAGGGATGGTGAGGTGACGGTGACTGAATTGACGTGAGGTGACATGATGGTGAGGTGACGGTAAGGTGACGTGACTGTGAAGTGACGTGATGGTAAAGGGATGGTGAGGTGACGGTGACTGAATTGACGTGAGGTGACATGATGGTGAGGTGACGGTAAGGTGACGTGACTGTGAAGTGACGTGATGGTAAAGGGATGGTGAGGTGACGGTGACTGAATTGACGTGAGGTGACATGATGGTGAGGTGACGGTAAGGTGACGTGACTGTGAAGTGACGTGATGGTAAAGGGATGGTGAGGTGACGGTGACTGAATTGACGTGAGGTGACATGATGGTGAGGTGACGGTAAGGTGACGTGACTGTGAAGTGACGTGATGGTAAAGGGATGGTGAGGTGACGGTGACTGAATTGACGTGAGGTGACATGATGGTGAGGTGACGGTAAGGTGACGTGACTGTGAAGTGACGTGATGGTAAAGGGATGGTGAGGTGACGGTGACTGAATTGACGTGAGGTGACATGATGGTGAGGTGATGGTAAGGTGACGTGACTGCAACGTGAGGTGACGGTAAGGTGACGTGACTGTGAAGCGAGGTGATGGTAAAGGGATGGTGCGGTGACGGTGACTGTGAAGTGACGTGAGGTGACGTTGAGGTGACATGATGGTGAGGTGGTGGTAAGTTGACAGTAAGGTGATGGTGATGTGAACTGACTGAGGTGATGGTGAAGTGACATGAGGTGACGGTAAGGTGAAGTGAGGTGGTGGTGACTGACGTAAGTGAGGGGACGTTGGGGACGGTTAAGTGACAGTAAGGTGACGGTGTTGATGGTAACGCAGCCCCTGCTTTTCACGGAACTCACACTCTGAACACTCGCATGCTTGTTTTTACTGGAGGCGTTTACAGATGCAGTAATATTTCTGTTTCCTGTCAGACAGGAAGTACTCAGCACCACCATTCCCATCCGCTACTTGTCATTGTTTCCATAGAAACCGAGATATGCAGGAGTTTCTACGGTTAGGTGCCTGTCAGCATGTTCAGGGTTATACTGTGTGTGTGTGTGTGTGTGAGTGTGTGTGTATGTAGTGTGTGTCTTTTTTGTGATGTGTGTTGGTTCGTTGTTTCATTGAATTGCCGCTTTGTCCGTTTGCTGAAAAAGGCATTAAAAAAGTGGCTCTCCAGCCGTGGTGAGGGAACCAATCCAGCCTGACTCCGCCCTCTCTTCCCCACCACCCCGCCCCCTCCAAAGCTAGCAGCTGTTAGCGACTCTGTCTCAGGACTTCATACACAACTCCAGCTCCCATCATCCTCTGCTGCGTTCCCGACGTCATTTTCGCTGCTTCTGATGTGGTCCACCTGCAGGGCGATGGTGCTGAACGTTGGTCTTCATAAATGTTGACTAGAGTTGCTGAGCAGAGACGTGGACCTGAACTGGAATGGAAAGTATAGAGAACTGGCGATCCACCTGCCTGAAGTGAAGACTTGTCCACCTGGTCTCATCCTATCGTGCTGACCCTCGTCCAACATCAAGAGCTTCTACAAGGATCATCTGTGTGTGTGAGACACCGGAATGCACCATGGGAAGAGGACAAGCTAGCAGCAGCAGTGTGATGTTCTGGTTCTTCTGGGAAACCTGCTTTTATGTGGACTGACCAAGTTCTCGCCATCTTGGAGACCGTATTCCCTGATGGTAGAACCTTCAGAGGTCTAGAAAGGTCAGGACCATTTCTGTACCACAGATGAGATGTTTAGAACTTTAGCCAGGTGGTTTTATTGTTATGGCTGATGTGTGTTGTTTGGTTCAGGATGATGAACAACGTAAAAAGAAAACCAAGAGAACATTTCCTGTTCACGTTTATCTGAGATTGGAAAAGGTCCTTGTATCTTCACATGTAGACACCCTCACACACTCAAAAAATGTTCTTCTGCCAGCTGTGTGTATTCATCCCTGTTCCGTTGGGTCCATCCCGAGGTCTCGTTGCATGTTTAGGGGATCAGGTTGATGCATGGAATTAGAAGAAGTGTGGAGCCTTTTTTATTTTTCATTTCAACATTAAGCAATAAATCCCTCTTCTCCCATGTTCATTCTAGACCTGGAATATGCTAGAAGATTTTGCAAGTTTTCTGAGAAGAAAAAGAAAACACCACTTGTTCATATAAGAAAAAGAATAAATCGACCTTCTTCCAGCCGGTGAATGTGACTGGTTCTTGTGTGTTGATGTCGCAGTGGAAGCGCCGTGTAGTGGGTGGAACTGCAGCTCAGCCGGTTCTTCAGAGATCCACCTACATTTACACCATTCACTACACGCCATTTACACCATATCCAGAGCGCCTTACAGTCAGTAGTGACAGGGGACGGTCCCCCCTGGGGACACTCCGGGTTCAGTGTCCTGCTCTGAAACACGATGGTAGTAAGTGGGGTTTGAACCTGGGTTTGAATTTGTAATATTCGAAATACTGAGGCCACCAGCAGAAGCACTTCACTGCATGTCATAGCGTGTATGACTGTGTACCAGAATTTGAACCAACCAGGACACTACCACCTCCTCAACTGTGTAGATCTCCACTGATGGTGCCTCATCTGAAAAAATTCCACAAGTTTCCAGATATGAATTCATCATTCCGAGATTTCACCTGTGGATTGAACAGAGAACCGGTTCTGTAAAAACAATGAGGAATTTCTGGTTTTTCCTGTCCTCTGAACAATAAAGAACAGCCAGTGGAGTCCGATTCAAACAGTCCCTCCACAGATGTCTTCTGAGAAATAACCACGGACCATCATCTCAGGTACATCCTGGTTCAGGTCACGTTTATGCTGATTAATATTGATATTAATGTGTGTTTTACTGTAAATTATGGACCACACGCTCTCAGCACCTCGGATCATTTACGGAATTTTATAGGCATTAAAGTTAAAAGCGGTCAGTCTGGAGTGGCGATACTGATCCATGACTTTTGCTGCAAAGTTCCTGTATTTTCGAGGGAGAAAGTGTGTGTGATTGAGTACAACTTCCGGCTGTTCAATTTCCGATCGTGAAGAATACTCCAGTTAAAATGTTAAAATCACTGTTCTGAAAAACCATTTACAGTTTGTATGTTGTGGATCTTACAGCATTTATTTCATTAAAGTCCCGTCCCATCTCATAATATCTCATTTTAACTGGGACGCCTGCAGCTTATTTATGTACCTTTTTATTTTTCTGCTGTGTTTATGGTACATTAAATCAGTCTCGGTATTTAATGTAATTAGTCCGGAGTTTATGGTACATTAATTACATTAAATACCGAGACAGATTTAGTCCGGAGTTTACGGTACATTAAATCCATTTCGTTATTTAATGTAATTCGTCCGGAGTTTACGGTACATTAAATCCGTCTCAGTATTTAATTAGTGCAAAGTTTACGGTACATTAAATCTGTCTCTGTATTTAAATGTAATTCGTCCGGAGTTTACGGTACATTAAATCCGTCTCGGTATTTGATGTAATTCGTCTGGAGTTTACGGTACATTAAATCCGTCTCGGTATTTAATTCGTCCAGAGTTTACGGTACATTAAATCCGTCTCGGTATTTGATGTAATTCGTCCGGAGTTTACGGTACATTAAATCCGTCTCTGTATTTAATTCGTCCGGAGTTTACGGTACATTAAATCCGTCTCGGTATTTAATGTAATTCGTCCGGAGTTTACGGTACATTAAATCCGTCTCGGTATTTAATTAGTGCAGAGTTTACGGTACATTAAATCCGTCTCGGTATTTAATGTAATTCGTCCGGAGTTTACGGTACATTAAATCCGTCTCTGTATTTAATTCGTCCGGAGTTTACGGTACATTAAATCCGTCTCGGTATTTAATTCGTCCAGAGTTTACGGTACATTAAATCCGTCTCGGTATTTGATGTAATTCGTCCGGAGTTTACGGTACATTAAATCCGTCTCTGTATTTAATTCGTCCGGAGTTTACGGTACATTAAATCCGTCTCGGTATTTAATGTAATTCGTCCGGAGTTTACGGTACATTAAATCCGTCTCGGTATTTAATTCGTCCAGAGTTTACGGTACATTAAATCCGTCTCGGTATTTAATGTAATTCGTCCGGAGTTTACGGTACATTAAATCCGTCTCTGTATTTAATTCGTCCGGAGTTTACGGTACATTAAATCCGTCTCAGTATTTAATTAGTGCAAAGTTTACGGTACATTAAATCTGTCTCTGTATTTAAATGTAATTCGTCCGGAGTTTACGGTACATTAAATCCGTCTCGGTATTTAATTCGTCCGGAGTTTACGCTACATTAAATCCGTCTCGGTATTTAATTCGTCCGGAGTTTACTGTACATTAAACAACTTTTCCTTTTTTCAGCCCCTCATGGCTCTAAAGCGCCGCTTCGTCCTCGTCTGCTGCTGTCTGCCCTGCCTCGCCTTGGCCCTCTTCATCTACGTCACCTTGGCCGTCTGCCTGTCCATGTCCCCGGCCTACAACAGCCACCTGGTCCCGGTCAGCAGGTCCCTGCTCCTGCCCGACCACTTCGTGGCGCCCGGAGCTGCCACCAACGCCAGCTGTGCTGCCCGGCCGCTGGGAACCTTCTGGAAGGAGCGGGTGGACGAAGGAGGTCTGTGGAACTGGCTGCAGCACCTGCAGGACCGTCTGCACAACCCCATCCTCCGTCCACAGCTGGGACAGCGGAGAGTCCGCTTCCCCGTGAAGCAGCAGGACTGCGCCTGGGACGCGGTGACCGCCGCCCGTCTGCTGCCCGACTTCGCGGACCTGCCCGACCAGATGAGGGCCTTCACCCTGTCCATGGCCTGCCGGGACTTTCCCCTGATCCTGGACCAGCCGCAGCTGTGCGACGGGGGGCTGCAGGACCAGGCTGAAGCGCCGTTCCTCCTGCTCGCCATCAAGAGCCATCAGATGAACTTCGAGCGCCGCCACGTCATTCGGAGGACGTGGGGGCAAGACGGTGTGGTGAAGGGACAGAGGGGACAGCGGGGCGGCCTGGTGCGCAGGGTGTTCCTGGTGGCCGCTGACGATGAGATGGAAAACGGGATCCGGAACCGACTCCTGGAACTGGAAGGCGCCACGTACGGAGACATCCTGCTGTGGGACTTCCGGGACACGCTCTTCAACCTGACCCTGAAGAACGTGCTCTTCTGGAAGTGGTTCTCCGAGCGGTGCCACAGGGCGCACTTCGTCTTCAGCGCGGACGACGACGTCTTCGTTAGGACCCCGGCGCTCATCGACCACCTGCAGGAGGAGGAAGAGCGGCGTCCTGGGAAGATGAGCGACTTCATCATGGGGAACGTGATCCGCTTCGCTGCTCCGGTCCGGTGGATCAGCGAGTTCTTCGTTCCTGAGAGCTTCTACAAGGGTCTGTACCCGGTCTACCTGGCCGGCGGAGGGACGGTGTACTCGGGAACTCTGGCCTTGCGGCTCGGCCGCGTCTCGCAGAGGGTCCACCTCTACCCCATCGACTGCGTCTACCTGGGCATGTGCCTGGAGAGGCTGGGCGTGGTCCCCCGGCACAGTCCGGCCTTCCTCACCTTCGACTTCCACGAGAGCGAGGAGCAGAGCACCTGCGCCTACCGCACCATCCTGCTGGTCCACCGCCGCACCCCGGTCCAGGTCCTTCAGCTGTGGGACCAGGTCCAGGTCCAGGCTCCTCCGCTCGACTGCATCAACGCCTCCATCAGGGTGGAGCTTCTGAACGACCCTGAACCGACGCAGACGGGGGACCTCTGAAGGACCAGAACGTCCAATCATTCATCAGTATTCTACCAACTGCCCAGATGTTTATCTGGCACAGTAGAACCGTGTGAACGGGTTCTAGTTCTGCCAAGTCTTGTGGACATAAATTGAAGAGAGGAAGATATGGAGAGAACGTCTCCGCTCCTCTACTGAAGAGTGACGCCACAGGCTGGACGTTTGAACCTTCATGGGATTGGAAGATGAATTCCTGAAATTCCTGAATAATGTTCCGCCGGCGCCGGACGGACCGGTTCCAGCGGCGTGGGAGTTCACCACCCGGAAAGGACCCGTCTCAGTTCATTTCAGGTTCCATCGTCTGGAGGAGACAGTTTATGAAATAAAATCTGTTCTCCACCTTGATATTGTGGCACGGCGCGTGTCGCGTTTCATATAAAACCGCAATTTCTGATACCGGTAAATGTGCATCAACATACTTCTACAGAATCCGCTGTCTTTAAATTCAACAGATATTTATATTCATGACAAATAAAATGTTCTAAACGTTCTAAATTCATTTTCATCTGTCTGTCATTACAAAGAACAAGAACCTTCTAATTTACTCTACACATGCTATTTATTTTGTGGAAGTAGAATGACGGTTAAAGTCACTCGTCAGGCTCCTCCTCCTCCTCTTCATCATCATCAGAGTCCTCCTCGCTCTCACTGTAATGACAGTTTGTCCGGTTTGTGTTCACAAAAAGATCGCTGTCATCGCCCTCCTCCTCCTCCTCGCCCTGTTCCTTTGCTTCCGTTCTTCCTCTCCGCCTGTCGTCCTCCTTCTGCTGGTTGAAGCCGTCCGGCCTGCCGGTGTGAAACAGGAAGTCGTGTAACGTGTAAAAGAACCCGCACCACGGCGGCGCCGGCAGGAACTCACCAGACTCCCAGCTTCTGTAGATGGTGGATGTGCTCTCTGTACAGGATGGAGCTGATCTCTCCTCTCACCTTGTCTCCTTCCTCGATAGGATCCATGATCACAAAGTGGCCTGCAGGAGGGTTTACGTTCTGAGCAGGTATTTCAGGCAATGATTTGGAGGAGATGAAAAGCACTTCCTCACCTCTCTTAATCCAGATGTTCTTACGGAACTTTGTGGGCATGCTGACCAGGAACTGCTCGCCGCCTGCGGTCACCACTTCGTGCAAGTTGTTACCAGGGCTGCCGACAACCTGCAGGGTGACAAGAATGACAGTAGGTGTCTGAAACGTGGTCCACACCGTGAAGAAGAATCCTGGTGGCTGAGGAACGCACCTTCACGACCTGCTGCTTCTCCGTGGGCCTGATGAAGTCGCAGAGAACCTCCTTCACGACATGTTTGCGTTTGGTGGCCTGAGACATTCTGCAAAACGTCAATTATTCGGTCTCCAGCTAAAAAAAAAAAAAAACAGCGGGGGCTGTTATATATATATTAGAGGTGGGCATAGATTAATTTTCTTAATCTAGGGTTAATCTAGGGAATTAATCTAGATTAATCTAGAGTAAACAAAATTAATCTACATTAATCTAGATTAAAATGGCTCATTTGAATTCTGCCGAAGGCATTCAGAATATGTGTGCTACCCAAATAATGACTAGAAGTAAGTCTTTGAGAACGGGTTTCTCAAGCCAGGTGGCGCATTAGACCAGGGGCTCATCTCCTGTTTCCAAAATGCATCACAAACTGCTTGAGAAAGCTGTTCTACTATGATAATTGGTGATGAAAATAAATGATCTTCAATAAGATGTACTTGTGTTTACCAACTGTTTATTCAGTTAAATAGCTGCATCCATGTTGCGATGTCACGTTTGATGAGGTAATTTCACAGTTCGAAGACTCGTTCTCGCCCCCTACAGTGCAATTCGGCTAGGTACACATCCGCGCTAAAATATCAAGGTGAAAGTCATCATAGTGTAGCGCTTCTTCTTCTGCGTTGTGGAACTTCTTGATTTCGTTTCTTGAACCACAAATGATGAGCTGACACCCAAGAGATTTTCTGTGCAAAGTGTATTCTGTACAAAAAGCAAGGTCGCGTCAGAACATCGCGTCTTTCTGCACCTCTCTCTACAATATACAGTATTAAAAGAACATAAGAAAAATATTCACAAAATAACACACATGCAAAATATTCCTAATATGTACATAAATTAAAATGAAAGAAATAACTTTTTGCACACAAAACCCCGCACACCTCTCACAACTCACGCCATGTGTCCAAGAGACCTGAACCGGGTCTCAAAAACAAAATAAAAGTCTTTAGAAAATAAGAAAATAAAAGACACAAGAAAGAAGAAATATACTTAAAAATCTAGTGTAACCATTTAACTCCGGCACAATAGCTTGCGTAGTATAGACCAGCTCCCAACACAACTTTGTGAATAGATTAAAGGCGATATTTTTTTATCGCCCGATAAGAGTCTCACGTTAACGCAGCACTTAACAGCCCACCACTAATTAATATATATATATATATATATATATATATATATATATATATATATATATATAGTAAACAGTATATAAAACGGTTTATATATGAAGGATGTGGAGGATTCGTCTCCTCTACAGCCTGTGCATGTGGTTCTAGAGCCTCTAGTCCTTCATCATGGTTCTGTTTAATAAAACAGGCTGCTGGACCCGTTCTACTGTCTCCATACGAGCCGCGGAAACGTCCACAGGCCACTAAATAAAAGAGACGTTACCTTTAAAATGCGTCTCTGGACGAACTTCACAACTTGCTGCATAAAATTACTCCAGAAACCCGCTGCAGGATTTATTTTTTAAAGAAACCCGTGACTATTGGGACGTGTAGAAACGCGTGGATTCGCTTCCTGTACGACAGTGACGTCATCACTCCTGGACATCGCTGAGGACTTTGGGTAATGGAGTCAATCCCGACAGAATGCTTCTAGTTATTTTATTGTGTCCATCTTATTGCATTTATTTGAATACAGGGGGATATTATCTATTAAATTAATAAATAGGCCATGTGTTATTCATGTTCACTTGTAAACTCAAAATCTATAGAAATCGAACGAGAATTGCTGGTGTCTTCCTCCTGTAAGTCGCTTTGGATAAAAGCGTCTGCAAAATAAAGTAAAGTAAAGTAAAGTAAAAGTAAAGAACTTAATATGCCAACTTTCTTAAAGCCAAATGAGGGACACTTTCTTGCAAGTGACGACGCTGCAGGACATACACTTTTTATCTAGAATTTCCAAAGACATTTAGTTTCAAATGTGCATGTGTCTGCTGATGACCACAGCCACCACCACCGTAACAACTAAAGCTTCAGGGATTTTCAAATGGACCTGTAGCATCATAATGTAGGGTCTGTCAAAGCCCATTGAGACATACTGTATGTGATTTTGGGTTATATAAGAAATAAATGCTGGTGTTGTTGTATGAGGGCCCGACATCATGCAGCATGTTTGGCATTTGCCAGAGAACACCAAGATTGGCAAATTTGTCACTGTGCTCTTCACAGATGAAAGTCTGGAGATGCTGTGGAGAATGTTTGCATGAGTTTTGCCTGCTTACAGGAATCTATTATTGGCCAGCGAGGCTGTGATTGGAACACGGGACTGGAGCTGCCCCGAAAGGGACAAATCAAAACCACCCATATTTCAGGATGTTCGGGATAATTTGGGACGGTTGGCCACCCGAGTCATTCTAGTTCTGCTGAAGCAGAAGTGAATTCATGTAGAAATGAAGAACACTGCACCGCAGGAGTAGGAATGGTGCAGTTTATTTCATTGCACTGTATTGAGACACAAACCATGAGATGCAAAAATTCTCAGTAAAATGCATCATTGTTTTAGTTTGACTACAGTCATGCAGCGTAATTCAGTGAAACATCATCATCACAAGCTAATTACAGCAGAACAAATCCACAGATTCGAAATATCGAAACACAGTAAAACATCTAATAACTAGTGCACCTATACTTCTAAATGCCAAATCATTTCCATGACTACACCTGAATGCAGTTCCAGCCTCAGTTTATAATGCTGTCAAGTCGTTAATAATTATTATTAAATAATTAACGTTTAAAACACATATCAACTAAAACATTACTTAAAAGAATTACTATGAATGCTATACAAAATCTAAATGTTAATAATTACCTAGAGAAGTGTCATGTTTGTGCTCTATGAAAGCTGTGAAAAGCACATGCTGAAATTTTGATGGAGGTAAATACTGCAGTCCAATGGAGTCCACTGTGTGTGTGTGTGTGTGTGTGTGTGTCAGTTAATCACTGCAGATGAGCACATTCTGTTGATCCCGCAGAGGCCATTTCCTCGGTACAGGTAGTAGTAACCCTGGAAAGACACAAATGAAGGACTATTATAATCCCATTTATGCATCATTTATACAGCCGCCACCCTGATCTGCATAATTATTCATCAGTACACTACTAAAATAGTCAGAGTATTTTATTCAATTCACCAGACCTGCTCTCCGTAGTCTTCTCCCCAGCTGTTCTTGATGGCCCAGAACGGAACACCCTTCCCTGCGAACACACAGCGTGTCGTAGTGATTCGATTCATGGAATAGAATGTAGTAAAGGTCAGTAAAGGTCAAAGGCAAATCTGAATTCTGTTACTCACTTTCTCCAAAACCAACGAGTAACACAGCATGGTCAATCATCCAGGGATTACAGAAGATCTTCAGAGGGTGGGAGACTCCCTTCCTGTAGAACTATGAGACAGACAGGGTACCGGTGGAACCATTTAGATCCCGCTGTAAAAGAACTAGAACAGCGGAACGTATTTTTACCTGCATGGCAAAAGCATTCAGGGCAGCAGACACTGGACCATTTTCAGCCAGCCAGGCAGCAATCTCTGCAGAAAAAGGACCACAGACCTTCATCACGACACCAGCATGGTGAACCAACCACAGAACCTGGCCGCCGATGGAGACTAGACCAGATCTGCTCACCACTCTCATCTTTGGCCAGTTCCACCGAGCTGTTGATGTAGACGGCCACCTTCCCGCTGGAGAAGCTGCAGTGCTGTTTATGTCCCGTGTAGCTGTAGTCCGTCTCCGTCTCCACGCCTCCTGCAAAGGAACGTGCACGTGGTGACCAGCTCTGAACCAACACGTTCTACAGGAATCCCAGGGTTCATTCCTCACCCAGGTTCTCAATGGCTTCATACGCATTGGAGGGCAGGCCGCCCCCGCAGGCCTGGTCCAGCCTATCACAGTCCACCAGCTCTGTCAGCAACAAAAATGAAAGGTCAAGGGTCATGTCGCATCTGTGTGTGTGTGTGTGTGTGTGTAGTCCTCACCTTGCTCAGAAAGGGACAGAAGGCTCCCTCTCTTCAGGAACCACTGACCCTCGATGTTCCCAATCACAGAGAACGCCCAGCAAGAACCACACATGCCCTACACATACAAATAAAACATTATTACAGCCACACAGGAACCCCTGACCCCCGACCCCCGACCCCTGACCTGGTTCTTGATCGGCCCAACGGCACCATGATCTCTCCAGTCCCAGCTGGCAGGGGCGGGGTCTCTGGGCCGGGCCGCTGGCTTGAGGGGGCGCTGAAGAGCCCACTGGCTCAGAAGGGGGTTCAGGTACGACATCCTGAATTCATCCTCTGCAGAGAGGAAGAGGAGAAGCGTGTTACATCCATCTGGTACACACACAGACACACACACACACACACACACACCCGTCAGGTCGCTGAACTTGGTGACCCCGTACTCGGCTGTCCCCTGCTCCAGTGACTGTAGGGTTTGTGCCGTCTTCAGATTCTGCTTGAAAATCCGCAGCCGTTTCTCAGTCTCTGTGTAAGTCAGAGGTCAAAGGTTAAACCCCCCATATAGAAATTCTAAGATAAGATAAATCTTTTATTGTCAGCGTCACTTTTCAAGGAACAACGAGATGTAAAGGTGCATTGGAGAAACTCACCCTCCTGACTGCTGTAGGTTCGGTTATGTTTTTCCATAAATTCTTTAAACAAAGTCAGCAATTCCAGAGACTCCTAATGAAGATCAGAAGCAGGGATTTCTAGATGAACCCATGTGACCTGCAGCATGACCTTTCATGCAGAGATCTGAAAGATCATCTCACCTGTGAAGGTTCACTGACAGACAGCGGGACAGAAGCCATTTTTCTTGGTTCTTTAGGAGGAACTGGAGAGAAGAGAACATCAGGACACTGTACACCAGGCTGAAACTCCAGCTCCATAATCCAGAAATGCTGAGCAGGTTCAGTGAAGACCCCATGGAGCTGATATGCTGTATTTACGCCCAGAGCGAAGTTACGAGGTCGTTACAGGGTCAGTCGCCTGACGGTAGTAAGCGGGGTTTGAACCTGAGACTAGGCTACTACCACCACCAGTACTCACCTGCAGGTTGGCATTTCTGCTTGACCAGGGTGGACTTGCTCTGCCACGGGACGTCCCACACCTCAAACACACACACCTCCATCTGTACAACAGGAAGACACCCGGTGTGTTTCACTCATGAAAACTGTTCACTGGTTCTCGGTCTTGTCTTGGTTTCGACGTCTGTGTGGACAACACCGTACCCACCATCGGCTGCAGACACCCCCGCCCCCACTGCCGTCCCACCTCACCAACTAACACTGCTCACCACCCCCAAACACAACGTCCAGTACGCGTCCAGCACACGGCTCCAGCATGTCTGCCTCAACCATCCAGGTCAGGACGGGACTGAGGAGGCCACAGGTCCACACGCCATCAGATCAACTGTGTGCAGTGATGGAGCGCATGTTCAACCAGAGCTCTGGAAAACCCACACAAGAGAAGACCTGGCTGGTTCTGGCGCAGCTACGGTCCTGGTGAGCTCATCACTGGACCCACTTCAGTCTGCCTACCAGCCTGGCAGTGGAGTGGAACATACCATCATTCACCTTGATTTGATTTGATGAGTGATGACACGTAGCCACGCCTTTTTTCTCTACAGCTGATTTAGGTAATGTGATGCAATTCTAGCCCTAGTCTGTTTCCGCTCTTGGTACCCTCAAGTCTCGGCGGTGTCTTGGTCCGGAGACCCTCAGGTCTCTGTTTAGGGGGTCTAGACTACAACACTACTGATCTGTGCAGCCAAGTTCTGCTGAATCATCAAAACAGTCACGCGCCGCCGATAAATAGTCATGTGACCGACTCTGGGTCTGTATGTGGGAGATATTATACATCAAAATCCCAGTCACATGCTGCACGGCACCATGGGCTGGATCAACACACCAGCAGAGGGTCCCGCACCAGTGGGTCCCACACCAGGATCCTCTAAAACTTGATTATTATCAAATAAAAAGAACAGTTAATTCGTTAACATTAGGGTTTGTATATATGTGTGTGTGTAAGTGGGTGTGTGTGTTCGTGTATGAATGTGTTCCTGTGTGTGTGTACGTGTGTGTGTGTGTGTGTGTACGTGTATGAATGTGTGTGTGTTCGTGTGTGTGTACGTGTATGAATGTGTGAGTGTGTGTGTACGTGTATGAATGTGTGAGTGTGTGTGTACGTGTATGAATGTGTTCCTGTGTGTGTGTACGTGTGTGTACGAGTATGAATGTGTGAGTGTGTGAGCGTGAGTGTGTTCGTGTATGAATGTGTTCCTGTGTTTGTACGTGTGTGTGTACGAGTATGAATGTGTGAGTGTGTGTGCGTTCGTGTATGAATGTGTTCCTGTGTGTGTGTGTGTGTGTGTACGAGTATGAATGTGTGAGTGTGTGTGCGTTCGTGTATGAATGTGTTCCTGTGTGTGTGTGTGTGTGTGTACGAGTATGAATGTGTGAGTGTGTGTGCTTTCGTGTATGAATGTGTTCCTGTGTGTGTGTGTGTGTGTGTGTGTGTGTGTACGAGTATGAATGTGTGAGTGAGTGTGTGTGTGTGTGTGTGTGTATGAATGTGTGTGTGTGTGTTTCACCTTGAGTTTTTGAGGTTCTGACGTGAACGCACAGCCATCAGAAACACCGAGTTGTGAGTTCTTCTTACACATCGTGTTTCCAATCTCGACTGTAATTCTGTATTTTACACCTTTAACCAGCTGCAACAAACAAACACACCGACACACACATTTACTGACGCAGCACACGCAAAACTGCTTTCACAGCGGTCCGCTCTCCTGCCCTCCCGGTTTACCTGTTTGGTGGCGGATAAAACCCTGATGACCCTCCGGATGGTCGCTGCGTTGGATCCCCGGTTGTATCGCTCCTCAGCGAACCGGACGGCTTTCACCACCCCGGGGTCGGACTCCTGGAGGCGGACGGCGGAACCCGGAGCTCCGACACCGGGCCGAGGCGAGGATCCATCCGGGCCGAAGGCTGCGGCCAGCGCGGCCAGGACCAGCAGCAAGGCCGCGGGGTGACAGTGGCAGCGGCGGGCGGCCATTGTTCAAAATTAAATTAATTTCTAATTCAATT
Organism: Denticeps clupeoides; assembly: GCF_900700375.1. NCBI lineage: Eukaryota > Metazoa > Chordata > Actinopteri > Clupeiformes > Denticipitidae > Denticeps > Denticeps clupeoides. The sequence goes on along the minus strand of NW_021630083.1, from coordinate 437,116 downwards.
TCACTGCCGGCGCTAAAATACCCGCGACCTACAAATACAACAACAACAACAACAGCGGCCTGGCAGCTACGGGGCCGGTGATTGGACGGGAGGCGGGGGGCGGGGCCTGTGGAACCGGGTTGCCAGATTGAAAACAAAATACGTGACGTTCTCTCTCACGTGACCTCACTTTCCAGAAGCGCTCAGTCCGGACACACACTCACACACACCATTCAATCACACACTCACTAACACACAAAATTTAATCACATACACATTCAATCACACTCACAAACACACAACATCTTCTGCTCCACAAACTTTCTGAACTCTAACACACACACACACAAAAAAAAAATTTGACCATGCACCAGTCACTCTGTGCAGCATTGGTCTGCCAACTACCTCACTTTGTCACTTTTACACTTACAATCTCTGTTGCACTACATTGTTCACCTCTCCACCATGTGCCCTTATTTGTATATTGTGTTTTTTTTATACATTTGCTTATTTTTATACCCTTGTATTTAATGTTACTGTTTGTATGTTACTTGTAAGCACCATGGGTCTGAGAGTAACGCAATTTCAATTCTCTGTATGTCCTGTACATGTGGCAGAATTGACAATAAAGCTGACTTTGACTTGACTTGGCTTTGATTTTTTTATAGTCACCAGTGTAATAATTTTTTACAGTGTAAATAATGCAAGGATTCACCCAGGGCAGGGCTCCACACACACTATTCAGTCACACACACAGGGAGAGCATGTAAACTCCAACTCCAGGATTCAAACTGACAACCTACGCCGCAAACCACCATGTCACTGTGTGACACCCTATGGGTGACATTAACATTAAAACCACAAATAAAGGTCTGGAAAGGCCTGAGCATGAATACTTTTTCAACTGTGATTTAATCTAAATCTTCCGAGGTCTCTAATAACGTTGCCAGTCAGTGTGTAAATACACTTGTGTAAAAGTTGATCATACCCATTAAAAAATACAGCCACGCCCTTTTCCCAAATTGCACAGGTCATTTCCTAATCCAGTTTCCCGATGAAATTAACTTGGCCACGCCCACCCACCCATCCCGGGGTTTCTGATAAAGTTTTCTGCCCCAGTTCCCTCCTCTTCTGTCGACTGTCCAAGTGTTTCGTCCTCCACCGCCTGCTCACCGTGATGAATCGGCCATTAGAAGCATGTAGAACAACAAGGCGTGGCTTGCACTTGGGGACGTTTGGTAAATGTCCTGTTCTGGAGGAACTTGGCCCACAAATCGTGTGAAGAGTCAAGCGTTTCAACATCGAGACACTCACTGTTCAGCTCCACATTTCACATTGGTGAGTTTATTTTTAACCGCCAAGACAAGAGATTTTGGGGCTTTGATTTCAGCTTTAGATCATTTTTATTCTGTTAGGAGCAGAAGACTGGGCATCACATCATCATCAGAAGTTGACGGAACATCTGAAGCTGAAGGTAAATGTTTGACCTCTCACCTTGTGCCTTGCTTTGTAAATGCTGTATACTATAAATAGCATGAAAAGTCATTTATAGTTTTTTACCACAATGTCACTTCAAGGTGGAGTTTTTATTTCCTGGATAAATGAGATTATGTGTGACTCCTGTCAGCCGATGAATTCTGTGGTTCATTATGCGAAGTCCGGAGCCGTAGATGTTCCACAATGCAGGATTTTTACTTGCAGATGTCGCTGACAGGCCAGTAAGACATAGGGAATGGTCCAGGCGTTTGGTGAACATTCCTTTCTCCTCGTTGGGTCATTTGATGTTGTTTTCTGCTGGATGACGCTGTGGTTGTACGTTCCGCTCCACACAAGCATTTTCTTGGAAGGACTGTGGCTTCTCCACATTTCGGACATTACCAGTTGGACAATCGTTCCCTTCAAACCATCTTCAGATATCAGTCACTGGCTGATTTCACGGCCTGTTCCTGCGTCCTGTCACATGTTCATCCACAACTCATCTGCATGTCCGTTCCTCCCTGTTCTTCTCCGTCAGAGGTAAAGAAGTGCGGTGTGTGGCCCCAATGGCGAGCTACAAGATGGAGTCTGAAGTGGAGGACGCGGACCCGCGGCCGCCCACCGCAGAGGAGCTGGTAGGCCAGGTGGGGGCGCTGGTGCAGAGGGTGCAGGACGCGGGCCGCCAGCTGCTCCTCCGCCTGTGGCAGGGGGCGCTCCAGCTGGCGCTGCTGATGTTGCTGCTGACGCTGCTGCTGTGGGTGGCGGCTTTCCTCTACGGGAGTTTTTATTACTCGTACATGCCCACGCCCAGCTACAGCGCACCGGTGCACTTCTTCTACAGGTGTGTACGCGCGCGAGTGTGCCGCAGGGGGCGCTGCGGCCTCCCTCTCAGGATGAGTTGTAATGAGTTCATGTTAATTACCCCTCAGTGCGGAGTGTGACTCCGCCATCTGCTCCTTCCCTCGAGCCAACATCTCATTGCTCCAAGATGGTCAGAAACAGGTACCTCGTGTCTTCACCTGATTCCTGGAGAGATCCTCAACGATGCTGCTCTGTAATGGTGAGAGCTGCTCTTTCTTGCTGCCCATGCTAGGTGATGACGTACGGTCAGCCCTATCGCATCTCCCTGCACCTGGACATGCCAGAGTCGCCAGCCAATCAGAATTTAGGGATGTTCATGGTGAAAATGTCATGTTACAGCCATGGTGGCAAAGTAATCAGCACTTCCGCTCGATCTGTGAGTTTATAGGCACACAACACATATTCACGTACAGGTCAGAGGTCACAGACTCTGATCTCGCTTGAACCTTCACCTGTAGACAATGCTGCATTACCGCTCCTCCCTGCTGCAGTCTGTGGGCACCTTGCTCTTCTCTCCTCTCCTGCTGACGGGGGTGACTGAACAGAAGCAGGTGGTCACCATTGAGCTCTTCTCTGCCTACAGGGAGAATGCAGTAAGTAGCCGCTCTTCCTATATACATGAGGAGTGGTGGGTACAGTAGTTCTAGTCGGGATATGGTGGTAGAGTTTGATAGGGGTGTATGGGGTTGTAATGGGGGTGATAACTCCCCCTTCCAGAACAACCTGAGAGGTGATGGTGTGCAGGGATGAAGACACAGAGGTGGTTGGAAAGAATCCAAAAACACAAAAAGGGAAAAAAATCACGATGACAAATATATACAAAAATAAATAAATCAGCAAAACAAAACCTGCCTGGTGTTCAGGCTTGTCGCTACCTGATTGGAGTGCGCATGCCCAAAAATACATCTTCTTTCTGATTCTCTTCCTGCTTGAATCTCGAATCTTGAACTCTGTTCAAGGTAATCAAGGTGTTTATTATGGGGTTGTGTATGGGGTACAGTAGATCTAGTAAGGTTTGAGTAGTTGTGTATGGGGTACAGTAGATGTAGTAAGGTTTGATTAGTTGTGTATGGGGTAGAGTAGATTTAGTAAGGTTTGAGTAGCAGGGTTTGTTGGTAGGGTTTGAGTAGTTGTGTATGGGGTACAGTAGATGTAGTAAGGTTTGATTAGTTGTGTATGGGGTAGAGTAGATTTAGTAAGGTTTGAGTAGCAGGGTTTGTTGGTAGGGTTTGAGTAGTTGTGTATGGGGTACAGAAGATGTAGTAAGGTTTGATTAGTTGTGTATGGGGTAGAGTAGATTTAGTAAGGTTTGAGTAGCAGGGTTTGTTGGTAGGGTTTGAGTAGTTGTGTATGGGGTACAGTAGATTTAGTAAGGTTTGAGTAGTTGTGTATGGGGTACAGTAGATCTAGTAAGGTTTGAGTAGTTATGTATGCGGTACTGTAGATGTAGTAAGGTTTGAGTAGTTGTGTATGGGGTACAGTAGATCTAGTAAGGTTTGAGTAGTTATGTATGCGGTACTGTAGATGTAGTAAGGTTTGAGTAGTTATGTATGGGGTACAGTAGATGTAGTAAGGTTTGATTGTTGTGTATGCGGTACTGTAGATGTAGTAAGGTTTGAGTAGTTGTGTATGGGGTACAGTAGATCTAGTAAGGTTTGAGTAGTTATGTATGCGTTACTGTAGATCTAGTAAGGTTTGAGTAGTTATGTATGCGGTACTGTAGATCTAGTAAGGTTTGAGTAGTTATGTATGCGGTACTGTAGATGTAGTAAGGTTTGAGTAGTTGTGTATGCGGTACTGTAGATCTAGTAAGGTTTGAGTAGTTATGTATGCGGTACTGTAGATCTAGTAAGGTTTGAGTAGTTATGTATGCGGTACTGTAGATGTAGTAAGGTTTGAGTAGTTGTGTATGGGGTAGAGTAGATTTAGTAAGGTTTGAGTAGTTGTGTATGGGGTACTGTAGATCTAGTAAGGTTTGAGTAGTTATGTATGCGGTACTGTAGATCTAGTAAGGTTTGAGTAGTTGTGTATGGGGTACAGTAGATTTAGTAAGGTTTGAGTAGTTGTGTATGGGGTACAGTAGATCTAGTAAGGTTTGAGTAGTTGTGAATGGGGTACTGTAGATGTAGTAAGGTTTGAGTAGTTGTGTATGGGGTACAGTAGATCTAGTAAGGTTTGATTGTTGTGTATGGGGTACAGTAGATCTAGTAAGGTTTGAGTAGTTGTGTATGGGGTACAGTAGATGTAGTAAGGTTTGAGTAGTTATGTATGCGGTACTGTAGATGTAGTAAGGTTTGAGTAGTTATGTATGCGGTACTGTAGATGTAGTAAGGTTTGAGTAGTTGTGTATGGGGTACAGTAGATCTAGTAAGGTTTGAGTAGTTATGTATGCGGTACTGTAGATGTAGTAAGGTTTGAGTAGTTGTGTATGGGGTACAGTAGATCTAGTAAAGTCTGGGTAGCAGCTGATTAGTCAGCTGAGTGCTCTGTGTTCCTCAGTACCTTCCCACGGTTGGAGTCGTGGTGGAGCTCCAGTCTCAGAGGGTGCAGATCTACTCCGCTGTACTTCTGGTCCACGCCCACTTCACTGGCATCAGGTGACACACACAGTGATTTATGTGAGTGTGTTTTGTTTAATTTGCCCTACAGTTCTGCTAAACTGTTTGTGTGTGTGTGTTTGGTGGCAGATACGTCCTGTACCAGTTCCCTGGCCTGTCAGCACTTCTGGGTGTGGCCAGTAACTTTGGCTTCCTCAGTTTACTCATCCTACTCAGCTCTGCCCAGTTCAGCTGGAGACGATTTGTTTCTGCACCGGTACACACACACACACACACACACACACACACCTTTACGGTGTCTTGCACTAAACCAGGTTCATTGTGTGTGTGTATGTGTGCACATGTGTGTGTCTCAGGTCAGGGACCTGAGTCGTTTGGTGACCCATCAACATGACAGGAGTGAAGATGTTGCCATGGTTACAGATCTGCGTGCTAATAACGGTCACACAGGTAAACCGATGAATTAGTGTTGTGGTCTACACATGAGAGCAGGCTTGTCATCATCATCATCTTCAGCTGTTTGTTGTTCGTGGCCTCTTGTTGTGTGGAACGTTGGTGAACATGGCTGTTATGTTCTGTGTTTTAGTTGACTGAAATGGAATCAATTTCAGGTGATGAAAATGTGCCTGATGCCCAGTCTACTGACGAGCAGGGGACCGGTTCTGCAGGACAGGGGTCTGAAGTGGAGACCACAAGTTCTGTTAGTGAGGAGACGCCATGTGACGTGCATGTCGAGGAGACGGACGCTGCAGTTTTCTGTAGTTCCCCCCCACGACCTGAAGAGGTCAACTGCACCATTTCCTGAGGGCCGCCCATCAATGATATTAACGCTTCCTTCTACGCTGACTACATTACAGCAGAACATGGTTTTTACTGTTTACAACAAAGATAATTACCAAATAACAATTATTGATATGAGTGCTGGGTGCCTTCTATCATCTCCAAAAAAATGCACTTTCCAGTACTCTATGTGCTCCATGTACACACTCACACACATGCAGGGTGAACGTGAATGATTCTGTTTTCATCAATAAAATTCATAAGAGGCTCAGTGTTGACGGTAACAGCTGGATTTGCATTTGATTTTCATTCATTTGGGAGGTTGTTGGAGGAACTGCTGAGGATTTGTTTATGCAGCAACAACTTTTCACGCAACGTCACTCAACAATATACAGTTACAACCGTATATACGATTACAGAAACAATTTAAACAAACACAACTATATACACAATTACAACAACCGTATATACGATTACAGCAACAATACAAACAAATATAACAATATACACAATTACGACAACAACCGTATTCACGATTACAGCAACAATTCAAACAAACACAACTATATACACAATTACAACAACCGTATTTACGATTACAGAAACAATACAAACAAACACAACTATATCAACAATACAACAAATACAACAATACCATATACACAATTAAAGCAACAATTCAAAGGGTGGTAGTAGCCTAGTGGGTAAGACACTCGCCTGTGAACCAGAAGACCCGGGTTCAAATCCCGCTTACTACCATTGTGTCCCTGAGCAAGACACTTAACCTTAAGTTGCTCCAGGGAGACTGTCCCTGTTAATACTGATTGTAAGTCGCTCTGGATAAGGGCGTCTGATAAATGCTGTAAATGTAAATGTAAATACAACAATATACACAATTACAACAACAACCGTATATATTATTACAGCAACAATTCAAACAAATACAACAATATACACAATTACAACAACCATTTACATTTTACATTTTTACAACCGTATATACGATTACAGCAACAATTCAAACAAATACAAAATATACACAATTAAAACAACAACTGTATATACAATTACAGCAACAATATAAACAAATACAACTATATACACAAGTACGACAACAACCGTATTCACGATTACAGCAACAATTCAAACAAATACAACAATATACACAATTACAACCGTATTTACGATTACAGAAACAATACAAACAAACACAACTATATACACAATTACAACAACCGTATATACGATTACAGCAACAATACAAACAAATATAACAATATACACAATTACGACAACAACCGTATTCACGATTACAGCAACAATTCAAACAAACACAACTATATACACAATTACAACAACCGTATTTACGATTACAGAAACAATACAAACAAACACAACTATATCAACAATACAACAAATACAACAATACCATATACACAATTAAAGCAACAATTCAAACAAATACAACAATATACACAATTACAACAACAACCGTATATATGATTACAGCAACAATTCAAACAAATACAACAATATACACAATTACAACAACCATTTACATTTTACATTTTTACAACCGTATATACGATTACAGCAACAATTCAAACAAATACAAAATATACACAATTAAAACAACAACTGTATATACAATTACAGCAACAATATAAACAAATACAACTATATACACAATTACAACAACCGTATATACGATTACAGCAACAATACAAACAAATACAACAATATACACAATTACAACAACAACCGTATATATGATTACAGCAACAATTCAAACAAATACAACTATATACACAATTACAACAACCGTATATACGATTACATTAACAATACAAACAAATATAACAATATACACAATTACGACAACAACCGTATTCACGATTACAGCAACAATTCAAACAAACACAACTATATACACAATTACAACAACCGTATTTACGATTACAGAAACAATACAAACAAACACAACTATATCAACAATACAACAAATACAACAATACCATATACACAATTAAAGCAACAATTCAAAGGGTGGTAGTAGCCTAGTGGGTAAGACACTCGCCTGTGAACCAGAAGACCCGGGTTCAAATCCCGCTTACTACCATTGTGTCCCTGAGCAAGACACTTAACCTTAAGTTGCTCCAGGGAGACTGTCCCTGTTAATACTGATTGTAAGTCGCTCTGGATAAGGGCGTCTGATAAATGCTGTAAATGTAAATGTAAATACAACAATATACACAATTACAACAACAACCGTATATATTATTACAGCAACAATTCAAACAAATACAACAATATACACAATTACAACAACCATTTACATTTTACATTTTTACAACCGTATATACGATTACAGCAACAATTCAAACAAATACAAAATATACACAATTAAAACAACAACTGTATATACAATTACAGCAACAATATAAACAAATACAACTATATACACAATTACAACAACCGTATATACGATTACAGCAACAATACAAACAAATATAACAATATACACAATTACGACAACAACCGTATTCACGAATACAGCAACAATTCAAACAAATACAACAATATACACAATTACAACCGTATTTACGATTACAGAAACAATACAAAAAAACACAACTATATACACAATTACAACAACCGTATATACGATTACAGCAACAATACAAACAAATATAACAATATACACAATTACGACAACAACCGTATTCACGATTACAGCAACAATTCAAACAAACACAACTATATACACAATTACAACAACCGTATTTACGATTACAGAAACAATACAAACAAACACAACTATATCAACAATACAACAAATACAACAATACCATATACACAATTAAAGCAACAATTCAAACAAATACAACAATATACACAATTACAACAACAACCGTATATATGATTACAGCAACAATTCAAACAAATACAACAATATACACAATTACAACAACCATTTACATTTTACATTTTTACAACCGTATATACGATTACAGCAACAATTCAAACAAATACAAAATATACACAATTAAAACAACAACTGTATATACAATTACAGCAACAATATAAACAAATACAACTATATACACAATTACAACAACCGTATATACGATTACAGCAACAATACAAACAAATATAGCAATATACACAATTACGACAACAACCGTATTCACGATTACAGCAACAATTCAAACAAATACAACAATATACACAATTACAACCGTATTTACGATTACAGAAACAATACAAACAAATACAACTATATCAAAAATACAACAATACAACAAATACAACAATACCATATACACAATTAAAGCAACAATTCAAACAAATACAACAATATACACAATTACAACAACAACCGTATATATGATTACAGCAACAATTCAAACAAATACAACTATATACACAATTACAACAACCGTATATACGATTACATTAACAATACAAACAAATATAACAATATACACAATTACGACAACAACCGTATTCACGATTACAGCAACAATTCAAACAAATACAACAATATACACAATTACAACCGTATTTACGATTACAGAAACAATACAAACAAATACAACTATATCAAAAATACAACAATACAACAAATACAACAATACCATATACACAATTAAAGCAACAATTCAAACAAATACAACAATATACACTATTACAACAACAACCGTATATATGATTACAGCAACAATTCAAACAAATACAACAATATACACAATTACAACAACCATTTACATTTTACATTTTTACAACCGTATATACGATTACAGCAATACAAACAAATACAAAATATACACAATTACAGCAATAATATAAACAATTACAACAACAACCGTACTTACGATTACAGCAACAATACAAACAGATACAAAAAATATACACAATTAAAACAACAACCGTATATACGATTACAGCAACAATTCAAACAAATACAAAATATACACAATTAAACAACAACCATATATACGATTACAGCAACAACACAAACAGATACAACAATATACAGTTACAAATAACCATTTATATGAGATCAGGAACAATACAAACAAATACAATAATATACACAAATTCAACAATATGCACAGTTACAAAATAACTACAGCCAGTAGTTACAGGGACAGTCCCCCCCTGGAGACACTCAGGGTTAAGTGTCTTGCTCAGGCACACAATGGTCTTCTGCTTCATCAGCGAGTGTGTTACCCACTAGGCTACTACCACCCTACAATAACAGCAGCAATACATTTCCATTTACAGCATTTATCAGAGTGACTTCAATAGTGACAGGGACAGTCCCCTTGGAGATACTCAGGGTGAAGTGTCTTCTTCAGGGACACAATGGTAGTAAGTGGGGATTGAACATGGGACTTTGTGGTCTTCATGTTTATAGATGAGTGTGACACACACTACTAAATATTACTAATATTACTACAGACAGGGGGACTGTCCCTGTCTGGATAAGGGCGTCTGGTAAATGCTGTAAATGTAAATCTACACATTCTATTGACCAGTGAAGAAAGTCCTGCTGCTCTTCATCTGTTCCCTGATGGACAATCTGTCCATCATTTTTTAAATGATCTTCTCAAGTGGAACCTCTCTCACATCATGTTCTGTGTACTGTCAACCACAGGTGAAGTTCTCGAGTGGAACCTCTCCTGGGTGACGTCATATTTTGCAAATGTGGGTGGAGTTAAAAAGCATTCCAGGGTGATGTGAATGTGAATGTGGATGTGGTATATTTCTTTCTCCTTGCTGGCTGAAAGCTGCTGGTGGTACTGGTTCTGCTGGTTCCTCTGGTTCACCTGCAGGTGAGATCACACTCAGCCAGTCCCTCTGGTTTCTGGACAGGTAGGCTGATGATCGCTTTTGGGTCTCACAGGGAGGATGAACTCTGCAGCTCAGGGAGCGAAGGAGATTAAAAAGAGTGAAGGGGAGGAGGACGAAGGAAGGAGTGATGGAAATCAGGGTGGAGGACATCGACTCTGGTTCTCGGCTCAGCTTGTCAGCCTCAGGAATGGAAAGGGGGATGAAAAAGAGAAAAATGGAGCAGAGAGGAGGGAAGAAGTGAGGGATGGAGATAAAGAACAGATGGACACGAGGAACGAGTGCATGGAGCAGGAACAAGGGATGAGATGGAGGAAAGGGGCAATCAGATCAGTGGAAGAGTGGGATGGAGCAATGCTGGAGGAGGACGAGGAGGAGCAGGAGGACAGAAGAAAAGAGAAGGAGGTTCACTCCATTCTGTCCCGCATGCTGGTTCACTCGTCCGCTTCTTCATCCTCCTCTTCTTTCAACTGCTCCTCAGCTGAGAGTGATGAGGTGTTCAGTGAGGGTGAGGAGGCCGCCGCCCGCAGACGGAGCAGCAGGAGGGTGAGTAGTGGAGGAGGAGGAGGTTCCACCAGTCAGCAACTGATCATCAATAATCCTTTCTAGAAAGTACAAGTTGCATTTGAAAGGTTTGGTCGAAGATCTTTTCTCTCGTGACCATTTGCATGAGTTTTGAATTTTGCACTTTATTTGACTAACAGATTTGCATCGACATGGAGGTGAAAGTTACTGAAAACACTGCAGAACATTGGAACACCTTCACCCTCGATGTTCTACCTCATATTCCTCAATGCTTCATTAGTCACATATTTCAAATCTCTCATCTACTTTATAGCAACAGTGGTGTGTGTGTGTGTGTGTGTGTGTGTGTGTGTGTGTGTGGTGTGTGTGTGTGTGTGTGAGTGTTCTATGTTGCTGGTCAGTTCTCGTTGTTGATGGTGATGTTTTTGTCCTAGCATCGCTCTTGGAGGACTTTCCTGACCATGATGCAGTGGTCCAAACGGCGGCAGAGTTCATGGGTCCAGCTGGCTGGACACCAAGGTCTCTCACACACACATACACCATGTTCTATGTCCTGTTGACCACTGGTTAACATCATTAATATGGGTGATAGTGGCCTAGTGGGTTAGACACTCACCTACGAACCAGAGGAGCACAAAGACCCAGGTTCAAACCCCACATATTACTATTGACTAGGACACTTAACCCTAAGTGTCTCCAGGGGGACTGTCCCTGTCACTACTGTAAGGTGCTCTGGATAAGGGCATCTGATAAATGCCATGAATATAATATTTCATTCTTATTGTGTGTATTGTGTGAATGTGTTGTGTGTATGTGTGTGCATTAGGTAACTTCCAGTTGAGTAGAGGTGGTGTTGTCCTGAAACGTTTCAGTGAGGTGGAGGACGCCTGTTTACGGGCCCTCATGTCAGACGCTCTACAACACTTCGTCCCCCGGTACCACGGCTTCATCCAGCAGGACGGCAGCTGTTTCATCCGACTGGAGGATCTCATGAGTGGACACCACAAACCGGTCATCATGGACTGCAAGATGGGCGTCCGGTGAGGACAGCAGCTGCCAGACTGAGAACGGTATGAGAGAGAAGGAGTATAACATCTCACTCTTCTCTTCGTCCACATCACTCTCAGGACGTATCTGGAGGAGGAAATTTCCAAGGCGAGGGTCAACCCCACCATGCGGAGTGACATGTACCAGAAGATGGTCAAAGTAGATCCATCTGCCCCATCAAGGGAGGAGCACCATCAGGGTGGAGTTACGAAGCTGAGCTACATGCAGTGGAGGGACAGGAGCAGCTCCACAGCAGAACTGGGGTTCAGGATTGAGGGGATAATGGTGAGCGAGAAGCTCTGCACACCACTCATTCGCTCGTTCATTTGTTCATTCACTCTGCCTGTCTCTGTGTGTGTGTGTGTGTGTGTGAGCAGCTGGAGAATGGAAGTGTGTTACGGGATTTCCATCAAACCCAGAGCTCTGCCCAGCTGATGGAGACCCTCCTCTCCTTCACCCAGAGGCAGCTGCATGTGCTGGTCGGAAACATTTCGTTTCATCTCAACTCTGTTTCACTGTTTTACTTCATCATCGTGGTTCTCAGTTTTTTTTGGTAGTTCATTTTCAGAAAATTCAGAACATCTGAGCCCTCTACCGTATCTGAATGTTTACCAGAACACAAAAACAGCAGCATTTGCCGGGTGAAGTGAGGCTCACAATGAATCTTAATGTTTGTGTGTGTGTGTGTGTGTGTGTGTGTGTGTGTGTGTGCGTGTGTGTGTGTGTCCACCAGAGGGCGTATCGGTCCAGACTTCTGGCTCTGAAAGAGGCGCTGAGGGAATCCCAGTTCTTCAGCACACATGAGGTCACACACACTCACACACACAGAACCACATGTATGAATGTCTGAAACACCCTTTATGCTATAATCACACACAGAAAGCTACAAGTGCAAACACACTCTGAATGATGAACAGATGAAAGGATGGACGGATGGAGGAATTCTCTTTTTCTTGTTCCTCCACCCTCAGGTCATTGGCAGCTCTCTCCTCTTCATCCATGACTGCACACAGAAGGCCAGCGTGTGGATGATTGATTTTGGGAAGACCGCGCCCACCCCTGAGGGTGTCCACCTGCACCACAACGTACCCTGGACCGAGGGGAACCATGAGGACGGTTATCTGATCGGTCTGGCCTCCCTGACCCTGCTGCTTGGAGAAGCCATTAAACAGGCATCTGGGAAAGATCTGGGTTCTAACAGTGGTGGCCTGGCTTGTAAGGAAGCGGACTCGTAATTGAAAGGTTGCCGAACCACCAAGGTGCCTGAGGTCCCCTTGATGAAGGTCCCATCACCACACACTGCTCCCCGGGCGCCTGTCGTGGTGCCCACTGTCACCAAGGGTGATGGTTAAATACAGAGGACACGTTTCACCGTGTCACCGTGTGCTGTGCTGCAGTGTTTCGTCGGGATGGAGCACCAGCAGGATCTGACCAGTCCATTGGGGAAGAAGCACTGACTCTTGGTCTGCAATCTCAGAACTACTGGCAGCTACTTAAAGAAGGAGAAGTTCTTTTCCCGGATGAAGAAGCAGTTTTCCCATCTTTAGACCTCAATGTGAATCTAGTCATTTTCACCACAATCCTGGTTATGTCTGTAATATAAATGTAAATGTAAATGTAAAGTAAAACAGTGTTAAATAAACCTTTTCTGGCCTGCTGCTCATGTTCCGAACAGAACCTGGGTGGTGGACCACTGTCTACCTAGCAGCCTGAGGGACTGCTGATGGACGTAGATGTCAAGTTCAGCTACGTACATGGTAGATGTACGCTAGTGCCTGTGCAGAGCAGCTGACCAACAACGCCGTGGACGTGGAAACTTCTCCTGTGTAGGCTCAGAGATAATAGATCTATCTAAAGTGATCCTGCGGGATGTACCCTGACTTCCCTGACATGGTCACCGCTCACCACACGCACACCAACAACCGTGTCTCACACCAACTACCGTGTCTCACACAACCGTGTCTCACACCAACTACCGTGTCTCACACAACCGTGTCTCACACCAACTACCGTGTCTCACACCAACTACCGTGTCTCACACAACCGTGTCTCACACCAACTACCGTGTCTCACACAACCGTGTCTCACACCAACTACCGTGTCTCACACAACCGTGTCTCACACCAACTACCGTGTCTCACACCAACTACCGTGTCTCACACAACCGTGTCTCACACCAACTACCGTGTCTCACACAACCGTGTCTCACACCAACTACCGTGTCTCACACCAACTACCGTGTCTCACACAACCGTGTCTCACACCAACAACCGTGTCTCACACAACCGTGTCTCACACCAACTACCGTGTCTCACACCAACAACCGTGTCTCACACAACCGTGTCTCACACCAACTACCTTGTCTCACACCAACAACCGTGTCTCACACCAACTACCGTGTCTCACACCAACAACCGTGTCTCACACAACCGTGTCTCACACCAACTACCTTGTCTCACACCAACAACCGTGTCTCACACCAACAACCTTGTCTCACACCAACAAACATGTGCGTGAGTGTTGCCTGCTTACAGTAGCTTATTATTGAAGGAAATTCCCCATATTCCAGGATGTCCCAGACAATTCGGGATGGTTGGCAACCCTACGTGTGCGACACAGACAACCCGGGCTACATAAAGTACAAACATGAGGAACATTTAAAACAAATAAAACATGTTGACAACGAAGAAGACAGACAATGCTGGACATTGCTGGCGCCATTTTCTCTGATGTCCATATCTCTTTCTGACACACTGAGAAACAAAATAGTAGAAAATCGCACCATTTTGGACCGGAAGAGCTCGTGCTGCGCCGGCATCTTGGCCAGGAGAGGCAGTATATTTTACCTTGTACTGCGTGCTATAAATGATATAAACAGTATACAACATCAATTTTAGAAATATCCGCTGCAACCTCGCCCACTTGCAGCACGAGGCCGAGAGCGTAGAGCAGGCTTTCCGTGGATCTTTCAAAAGTCCTAAAAAATAGAATTCAAATTTACTAGTAATCCTTAAATAGGGAGTTTAAAAATACTGCAGAGCTGCAGATCTGTCAGGTATCCGTCACCTGCTGCTCACTTCTGGGTTTGCTAAGTGCAGCGACTTAGCACAGATCAAGTACTGACAGTGCACATGGAAAGGAGGTTCATTTAAATATTTTATGACTATATTATCAATGTAAACAATGAAAATCCCCCCCATCATACAAATACTGGTATTTCACTGGCCCTACGGGCGTGGCCGCTTTCAGTAGAATTGGCCAGATATTGTTTTATCTGGTATTTGGTCATGCTATATGCTGATGTATCTGTAAAAAGCACCTTTGCTATGGACACATGTTGCCCTTTCCAAAACATTTTAATTTACTTATCAAATTATATATCGCCTATATATACTATCTATCATTTATAGTTACATTTATATTGCAATATAAATTTTTTGCTATGTTGTACATCCCTAATTTAACATGACAATTATTATATATCAGTATCACCATAAGGAGACCGGGCATGAGCATATTTCGGAGAGTATTAATAATTCTTGTTTTAGTAGAAATGATCTTCATC
The DNA here is from genome assembly GCF_900700375.1 of Denticeps clupeoides. Classification (NCBI taxonomy): domain Eukaryota; kingdom Metazoa; phylum Chordata; class Actinopteri; order Clupeiformes; family Denticipitidae; genus Denticeps; species Denticeps clupeoides. Next base: position 421,471 of record NW_021630083.1, on the reverse strand, counting down.
ATGAGTTCAGGTTGCTGCGCTTGTCCTTCTCCTCCAGGACGGCAGGTGGCGCTGTGAACATCGCGCAGTGAGAACGGGGCACTTCTGTCGCACATGCGCAGTAGCCGAATCCGCGACGTTGCAGAGCGGTTCGAAATAAAAGTAGTTTTTAATTAGAATTTAGAATTTTGACCTCCACCTCGTGGTGCGGGTGGAGCAGGACTGCAGGACACCACCGACCCCCGCCGGGTGGAGACAACATGGCGGCGCCCGGCGGCTCGCGTTACCACCTGGGTGAGTTTCCCCCAAAACAACAGGAGAGTGGATTAAAAACACGCAATAAACACGAGAAGGGATGTTCTCCCCGGCCAGGTGGGATTATTAATGTGAAACTCTCCCGCTCCACTCCACCGGCTTCCTGTAGCTGCTGCATTCCTTGGCCTACAAAGCCAAGGAAGCGTCAGCTGGACCCTCCTACCTCACATCTCCAGCTCTGCTCCAGCACCAAGTACAGGACAACCTCCACTAGATATTCCAGCAGCTGGATCTTCCACCAGATCTTCAAATCCTTCCTGTTTACAGAAAACTTGGACTAACAGACATTTTCGACATTTTCTTCTCAGTTGTTATGCGAACAGCATCTACTGATCGGGTCCTAGTGAACCAAACCAGGGTTTTCATTGTTGGATATTTGAAGAACTTCTAGAAGTCCCTCAGGATAAATGTAAAAAGGAAAATGAATTCTTGAACGTGAAAGATGTAGATCCTGCAGGGTAATCAGAGTAATATATATGTGTTGAATGTGTATCAGTAAGTAGAATTTCACGTCTGGTTTGTTGCAGATTGTGGAAGTCGAGTCAGAGGTCCTCAGTTCCGGAATCGTAGAGCTCGGGGTCAGTTCAGAGGTTGGGTCCACCACCCGCCACAGAACCCCAGGCTGCGCGATGGGAGCCTGGTGGTTCACCTCGGTCCTGGTCCCCGCTCCCGGCTTGAGGAGGACGATGAGGACGTGATGATGGCTGACGGGGGACCCCAGGACGGGCTGATCCAGCGCAGATTGTGAGGGTTCTCTTGTGTTCTCATTGGACCAACTGCTCTCCAGATCTTCTGTAGCAGCAGCAGGTTTCAGTGTTTAGTGTGTTGATCAGAACCCATATTAAATAATTTCTCATCATTATTTTATTCCTCAAGTATCAGGCAGCAGAATCCTGTTAATTTTAGTGCTGTGTGATTCATGACTCTCGGATCCATTAAATGAGTCATGAATCGGAGGTCTTTATTGAACAGAATCCTTTGAGTCCTATCTACACCATGTCTAAATTGTAAACTCAGTCACATAAATACATCTTATAATCATTAAACAGCAATTACTACCATAAATGTTGCATAACTTGCAGCGGCTCCGGCGGTTCCTCTGGCTGGAAGTACTGATTCACGTGACTCACGCACCCGGATCAGTTTACTGAGTGATTCAGAGGGAGACGGGTCCTAAAGAGGGTTCGAGTATTACAGCTCTAGTTCATTTCCAGTAACCCCTACTGGCGACTCAACCGGAGAGGAGAAAAACGAGGAGGTGTGGCTCACGGAGGAGGAGGAGGAGGAGGAGGAAGACTGGTCAGAACCTGGTTCAAGATTACGGTGAGTAAAACACACACAGAGACATCACCAATGATGCCTTTCTGAGCTGAAAGTGTGTGTATCTGCGGTCTGCTAGATCCCCCATGCCAGGAAGTATGACAGGAAGTGGCTCTTGACTGCCCTTCAGAACCTGTGTCCAGTACCGTTCACTCCAGTCCACGTGAGAACATGCAATACCGTCCCGACTCATGGATGGCTCTGATGCTGTGGAGAACCTTCTTGTTAGTGCTGGTTCTCGTGTCTCTCTGGTCCCACAGTGCAGCACAGAAGGGAATAAAGTCCAGTTCTACATTGATGACGCCTCCACTGCCGCCGCGCTGAGCAAAGTGTCCCGCAAGATCACAGATTCTGATGGATACAAGGTCAAGCCTGGATGAAACTTGTCTTTTATTATTTGGGGGTTTTGTAAGATTGTCTTACTGGTTATAGTCTATGTTCTGGAGAACATCATGATAACATTCTAATCTGTATTGCCCTGCAGTGACCTCTGACCTCCTCTCTGACCTGCAGGTGGTCGTGTTCATGAACCCGTGCTCTTCCCCTCCATCTTTCACCCTTACTGACCTCAAACCTGAAGACCTGGAGCACTTAAAGGTGGGTCTGTGGTGGTGGGAGATCAACTGAACAGTTCTCTTATTAATTATTGTAATGAATCCCGACTCGAAGGAAGGGGGGAGATGTTCTCCTGGTAGGTAGATCCTCCGAGTCACTGTGGAGAAAATGAGTTCTGGATTAATTGATCCCATGTGTTCCCGCAGCAATGTATGTCCAAGCGCTTCGACGGCTCCCAGCAGGCCCTGGACCTGAGCAACATCCGCACGGACCCGGGTACCGTGCCACACACACACATACAGGAACCCCCGCGAGTGGGCGTGGTCACGGTTTGTGATGGGTGGTTGTGTTGGTCCGTCTCAGATTTGGTATCTCAACACATCGAGGTGATTCTAAACAGGAAGAGCTGCATGCAGGCCGTCATCAAGATCATCGAGGAGAATATTCCGGAGGTAACGCCCCTCCTCCGTCAGAACATGCTCACGTGTGTTGTGATTGAATCTAACCTGTGTGTGTGTGTGTGTGTGTGTATAGCTGGTCAGTCTGAATCTCAGTAATAACAGACTCTACAGACTAGATGACCTGCTGACACTCGTCAATAAAACGCAGAACCTGAAAATTCTCAATCTTTCACACAACGAGGTGAGTTCAGAACGTTAGAGAACAGAATATATCTGCTAAACTGATATTTCTGCTGGTCTCGTGTCTGCGTTCTTCTGCTAGAAGGAAATTAATCAAACTTTTATGTCGAATGTTCTCATGTTGTTTTCTAATTCCTGTCCATTTTGACGTTTTTAGCTGAAATCTGAGCGAGAACTGGACAAGATCAGAGGTCTGAAGCTGGTGGAGCTTTGGCTGGACCGGAACCCCCTGTGTGACCACTTCAAGGACCAGTCCACCTACGTCAGGTCAGAAGCACCACGCTGGGGTCAGGGGTCACAGACAGGCAGAGAGATGAGGTTGTATGAGTTTTGAGGAAACCGATGATCTTGTTCTGATCTCTCAGCACCGTCCGAGGCCGGTTCCCCAGGTTACTTAGACTGGTGGGTTCTTCTTCTGTCATCTCAGTCAGACATTTTCAGAACTAGATCAAATGATAAAATATTTCTGCCTCCTGTCAGGATGGTCATGACCTTCCAGCTCCCATCGGATTTGATGTTGAGACCCCGACCACCGTTCCCGCATCCAAGGTTCTCACTTGTCTACCACACAGTTCTTTTCAGAAGGAGTTCGTAGATTTCTTTAAAGAGGGAATTTGTTTCATCTGAATGAGGAACCTGAGAGATCTGGATTCTCCTCTCCAGGGCAGTTACTTTGGACTGGAGGACATCCGCTGCCTGATTGTTCGTTTTGTTCAGCAGTGAGTCTTTTTTCCTTTGTTTTCTTCCACAGATGTCCCAGATTTGTACAATTCACTAACGTGTGTGTGTGTGTGTGTGTGTGTGTAGATACTACCGTATATATGATTCAGGGGACCGGCAGCCTCTGTTGGATGCATATCATGATGGCGCTTGTTTCTCCCTCGTCACACCTCACGGCATCCAGGTCCCTGCCAGGTACGTCCCCCTCCAGACACGCGGACACTGAGAGACGCCAGAGTTTCTACTTTCTCACTCGTTCTTTGTCCTTTTCTCAGATGTAGCTTACCCGAGTATCAAAAGGACTGCAGAAACTTGAAGAAGATTAAAGACTCAAGTGAGAAGTTCTCTCATTCTATCTTCTAGAGAGAGAGAACAGATGCTAAACTTTACTTACATTTATTTGACCTGTTTAGTAGGTTAATGAAGACCTAATCTGTTTATATTCAATCAATTCAAATGATTTTAGTCCATACAGGCCAGTCATCTGGCTACACTTCTCATTCCGGATAAACCATAAGAGCACCAAGTCTCAGGTTCATGTCCCTGAGCAAGACACTTAACCTTGAGTGTCTCCAGGGGGACTGTCCCTGTAACTACTGATCATAGTAAAGCACTCTGGATGAGGGCGTCTGCTAACTGCGGGGCAGTGGTGGCCTGGCGGGTAAGGAAGTGGACCCGTAATCAGAAGGTTGCCAGTTCAAATCCCGACCTGCCAAGGTGCTACTGAGCAAAGCACCGTTCCCACACACTGCCTGTCATGGTGCCCACTGCTCACCAAGGGTGATGGTTAAATACAGAGGACACATTTCGTTTTGTCACCGTGTGCTGTGCTGCAGTGTTTGATAATGACAATCACTTCACTTTCTCACTTTCAAATATAAACTAGTTACATTTGGTGCCCCAGAAAACATAAAAAAGTTCATTTACTTTGGTCCGAATCAGTCGGTGAGTTTGTAACATGATTTCATTTTGCTCTTGGTTCGGTTTCCTCTCACACGGCGAATGATTGGTCAGAACAACAAAAGTAAATACAGGAAGCAGAAGACATTGAAATTTACCCATAATTCACTGCTCTGAAATCACGTGATCGCGTTTGGTTCAGAGTTGGCAGTTTGATTGAAATCTAGACCGCCTCTTTTTCTGGATCTCGGTGCGATGGGTTTTGATTACCAGACGAAACGAAGTTGAGTTTGATTCAAGCACTTAAGCCTGTAGGTGTGAAGATTAGTGACGTTGTGACATCAGTAAAATATGTCATGGTGAGGGGTTGTGATGTGGTCTCTACAGCTCTGCGCTTCCGCCTGCTGAGACACACTCGGCTCAACGTTGCTGCCTTCCTCAACGAACTTCCCAAAACGCAGCACGACACCAGCTCCTTCACGGTGGACGTCAACATGTACACTGTAGGTCGTCTTCATTTGGCCCGCCACGTATCCCACGTATCCGCTGTTTTGATGTGTGTGTGTGTGTGTTTTTAAACTGGCCTTGTGCAGAACATGTTGCTGTCCTTCACCATCAGCGGAGTCTTCAGAGAAGGTAGAACATTTGATCAAATCTGCTGTAAACTCTACAGGGCTGTAGAATTGTCCATTTAAACTGGACTTTTCCTTCTGCCGCTGCAGTTGACTGCAAATCCCGGGACCCTGTGAGGGCGTTTTCACGCATCTTCATCGCTGTACCTGCAGGGAATTCTGGGTAATGGATTCACTTAAAATATAATAATTGGTCTGATTTCAGGCACATTGGCAATAATATAAAAATATGAAAATCATTTATTTTGTCAGATTGTTATTCTGCTTCTGTTGTAAATTTGATGAGGTTGAGGATGAACTGGGTTCTGTATCACATGACTTCATGTCACCAGGCTTTCGGTTGTGAACGATCAGCTGTTTGTGCGAAACGCCACAACTGAAGAAATTCGGCAGGCGTTCGCCGCGCCGGCACCTACGCCGTCAAGCAGTCCGGTCCCAACCCTCTCCGCCGCCCAGCAGGAAATGCTCAGCGCGTTCGCCCTCAAATCGGGCATGAACATGGAGTGGGCACAAAAGTGAGCATCTCTTCACCCGCAGGTTAAAATGAATGTTCCCCAGTCTAGGATCTTCTATGAGTTTCAGTATCTGTATACAAATTTAAGACTGGTGCTGATACTACCAGAAACACCATGTCTACACAGCATGATGATGGGGTTGTCTTTGGATAGAACGCTGAATTGTTCTTCATCTTTGGTGTTTTGAGATGGACGTTTCTACAAGGTTCTTGTTGCTTCTGCAGGTGTCTTCAGTGCAGCGACTGGGACTTTAATAAAGCAGCACAGACATTTGAACAACAGAAGGTGAGGCAATAGCCTGCTGCCCTGCTTCTTTAACTTTATACATCCAGTTAGGAATTTACACTTGAACATGTGTGGTTTTTTTTCAGGCTGAAGGCAACATACCGGATGCTGCTTTCATGAAGTGATGGAGAAATAAGAGCTCGACACTTTATAAAAAAACTCCACTACTGAACCACAGAGTGTAAACATGTTTTACGTGTTTGTTTTTTCTTCTTCTTCTTTTTAGTTGGTTGCTTGATTCTTTTAAGAATCTTTATTTTTTTCATATTGAACCTTAGTGCTGAAAGTTTGTTTGTAGGCATATTTAAAAAAGAACTGTTTGGAATTCTGTTATTATTTTAAATAAGCTTTGTACAGATGTTTTCAATTAAAATGGTTTCTACTGCTGTCTGTCTGCTGTTTTATTTGGTGATTAAATATTGGGCGTGATTGAAAAAAGACCTTCCCAAAATGGCGCCCTTACGTCGCCCTGCGCACGGCGCCGCGTCAACGTGCTGACGTCACTGCTCCAGCAGTTCCTGATGAAAACAATAAACAAGCCCGAGAGCGGAGGGACGCCAGCGCGACTCGCTTCTCGGCTTCGGTGCCAAAATTGGACTCGGGGAGCCGCGGAGCCGCTCCTGCTCCTGGCCGCCCTTCCCTCGCTCTTCCCGGCTTCGCTGTGGTTTGTTATGCGGGTTCCGGAGGACCGCGCCGCCGCTCTTGTTCCTCCGACGCCTCTCCGCTCCCTCTCCCCGGCCTCCCCGGCCCCATGTCGCGATGGCTCTTCCCCTGGTCGGGCTCGATAAAGAAGCGGGCCTGTCGGTACCTCCTGCAGCACTACCTGGGCCACTACCTGCAGGAGCGCCTGAGCCTGGACCAGCTCAGCCTGGACCTGTACAACGGCAGCGGGGTCATCCGGGGCATCCACCTCGACGTCTGGGTGAGCGGCTCTCACAGCTGGCAGCTAATGCTAATGTAGCCGAGACGCGCCATGTGTGAACCATGCCGGCTTGTGCTTGACCTCCTCCAGGCTGTGAACGAGCTGCTGGAGTCGCTCGGAGCTCCTCTGGAGATCGTTGATGGCTTCATCAGCAGCATCACCGTCACCATCCCCTGGGCGGCGCTGGTCACCGACCACTGCACCCTGCAGGTCACCGGACTGCAGGTCACATGCCGCCCCAAGTACCGGACCAGTGAGTGTCCCCGGAGGGTCTGGCTCTGTGTCCATGGCGTGTTTTCATGCTTGAAGTGCAGATGTGTAGATGTTGTTGCTGTGATGCAGGCAGCAGCTGGGGATCCCAGGGCTGGTCCTCCTGCATGACGTCCAGCATGCAGCTGGCCCAGGAGTGCCTGAAGGACCCGCCTGAGGCGTCTGAAGAACCGCCTGCTCCCCTGGAGGGGCTGGAGATGTTTGCACAAACTATTGAGACAGGTCTGCATCGATGTCTAGAATGACGTTTCTACAATTAGACAAAGCGACAGTGACCCACAGTGACCTCTTTCTTTCTGGGTCAGTTCTCCGTCGAATAAAAGTCACTTTCCTGGACACCATTGTTCGGATGGAGCACCATGCCCTGGACGCTGAGTCTGGGGTGGCCTTAGAGATGCATATAAAGCGGTAAGATGTTGTAAACACACACATCCCCACCAGCGTGGCTCAGATCTTCTATTAGGTGGCTGCGTGTTCCCCGCAGGCTGGACTACTGTGATGAGGCGGTGCGGGACTCCAGCCAGACGGTGCCTGTGGACGTCCACCAACCACCCGCCTTCCTGCGAAAAATCCTGCAGCTCCACGCCGTGCGGCTGTTCTACGAGCAAAGCGGCGGTCCACAGGTCTCACTTGCACACTCACACACACTAGATCTCAGCACCCAGAATCCATTCTGCTGTGAAATTAACTCATATCGGACACTTTTTCATAAATAACAAAACTTCCCTCCCCCTCTCTCTCCTGATTGGCAGCGCAGGAATAATGTCCATATCCACAAGCCCCGCCCACCATGCATGCTTCTTCTGTTTCTACCTACAGGAGCTGGTGGCTGCTGAGGAGGAGGATGATGAAGGCTCCAGGCCGCCTCCTCACACACCATCACACCCCCTGCTGATCGGCAGCTGCTCGGGGTTCATGGAGACCACTGTGAAGATCAAACAGAACGACATGCTGCCTGGACCCAAGGTCTGTGTGTGTGTGTGTGTGTGTGTGTGTGTGTGTGTGTGTGTGTGGTGTGTTTATTGTCTCCTAATTGTCCCCTCATCTCTCCTTGTCTCTCAGTTGGAGGTGGAGGGGAAGCTTGGATGTCTCCACCTGCTTCTGTCTCCTGCTCAGATCTCTGATCTGACCGACCTTCTGGAGGCGCTGTGCATCCAAACAGGTGCTTCTCCCACTTGTACAGTTTCCATGGAAACAACCACACATCTCTCGCATGGGGGCAGTGGTGGCCTAGCCGGTGTGGAAGCGGAC